>NW_001889899.1:511114-518293 GCF_000143565.1 Laccaria bicolor S238N-H82
CTATCTCTCTCGTTTTTTTACCAAATCGTACGTTCTTGGGTGCGTTTTAAAGGGTATTTAAGGGGCTACAAAAGGCCGGTCCAAACTGGTCAAGACCGGTTCACGTTAACCGGTTTTTTTGCGGTCTTTACATTTCAAAAATAAAAGACCGTAACTGCAGGTCCGGTCTTTTGCAGTCTTGGTCTGGTCTGGTTACGGTCTTTTTCCAGTCACGAGACCGGACTTCCAAACACTAGTGGTTGTGGGGTTCCGTTCGTTGTCGAAAAAGTCGCCGTCGACGTGGCATACCTGGATGGGCATGCCACGTCAGCGATTTGGTGGTGGCGCCGTTTGTTGGGCGCCACCGCCGTTTCCTCGTCAGCGTCGGTGTGTGAGCTGTCGTGGTGGTGTGTGGTGGTGGTGGAACATGGTGGTGGGGTTGTCGTCCCTTGTCGCGGGGTCGTGGGCGTTCGTCGTCGAGAAAATCGCCGTCGACGTGGCACACCCCAGTGTTGGAAGGTCATGACTAAAAATAAGAAGTCACGGTCATGACTTTGATGACTAGTCACGACTAGTCATTGACATCGATTTTTGATTGACTTGCACGTGATGAATGACTTTGAGGGAAGGGTCTGATGGATGACGGTAAAGGTCTGATGGGAAGGGTCTGCCCTACTTGGAGAGTGGAGATTATGAATAACAAAACTAGCAATTTGCGTGCGCGTTGGCATATGCACTCTATACTCCATGCTTGAAGTATATATGATCAATCCAACATTTATTTACCCAAGGAAATCATACAGAGCGCCGCCGTATAGCGATCACATGCCGTTTGTCAGCTGCACTTAGATTTCGGAAAAGGAAGACACCCCCCGAGGATAGCGACAACTCTGACCTTGAGGCCTGAGGACCTTCCTTCCCTTGTAGATTAAATATTTCGAACACAAATTCCAGTCTTTTGTGCGCGTCGCAGTGACCACGCTGCACAAAAGTTTGTTGCTTATCTAACTATCCTGCCTTATTTAGTAAATGGTGACCGAGTCACGGTCAATTTGACTTGACTTTTGACTTCTTTTGACTTGTCATGACTAGCATTGACTAGTCAATGACCGGCACATCACTGGCACACCCGGATGGGGTGTGCCACGTCAGCCGTTTGGTGGTGGCGCCGTTTGTTGGGCACCACCATCATTGTCGTTGTGGTTGTCGTAGTTGTGGTTGTCGTCGTCCGTCGATGTTGTTGTTGTTGTTGTTGTTGTCTGTTGCGTGGCGGTCATGGTGGTCGTGGTGGGCGAGGTTGTGGGTGGAGAGGAAAGAGAGAGGTGACGTGACGTGTCACATATGAGAACTATCATCAACAAACATGTGCACGTGATGCATCACATCACATGATGTATCCAAGCACATGCTCATGGGTCATGTGACTCATCAAATGCATCATTCCTGGGACTAGTCCTGTCCGAAAATCCTGAGGACTGTCTTCAGTCCTCAGGAATGGACCCCCACAGGACTCAAAAAATTGGCTGGCACATCAGCCAATATAGAGTCCTGGTAATCCTCAGGAATCCTCAGGAATCCTCAGGAATCCTGCAGGAATCAGTGGGGGACAATAAAGACCTCCAATCTATACAAGGGCAAAACCTCAAGCACCCACCAGAACCCTGTCAAAGATTCGATAGCATTGATCTGCTCGTCACGAGAGAGCTCACACTCAAATGGTTTTGTGCGAAGACCCAGCACCCTTGCTTCAAGCACCATCCACCTCAGAGGAGGTCTACTACGATCCATCCTGGGGTTCTCCACATTCCCGCCTCCGCTAAATGTAAAGACATGACAAATTCGAACCCTCAGGTGGAGAGGTAAATGTACTTACATATCCAAGTGCGTTCCTGCAAACCAGACTTCCAGGGTTTGTGGAGGCTTTACCATCACCTTGTTCATGCCCTGCAAGTAGTCAATCTCATCAGATATGCTTGAGTCGTCACTATCCGAGTCATCGGATGTGGATAGATCCTCGTTTTCCCCCTCATTCATTGTATATGGATTATGGCCCTCTCCTGGGAATCCAGGGTCATCACTTGAAAGATTTCCACCAGTGGCCGAGCCTCCATAAGCGTACTCGGGCAAGAACTTGACCTGTCACTCGTTGAGCGCCAGTGCATGACGGAAGAAGCAGACGTGTTTCATCCCGTCAACTGGCTGAGGGAGCATCTTCTTTCCGTGTACAATTCCAATGGACGAGACAGTATCCCTGAAACTCTTACCGTAAGCCTACAGGGTTCCATAAAGGCAGAGTACGTATTACATACCAGACACCAATGAAATGCACCTGTACCTCGTTTGAGAAGGTCTCCTTGAAATGCTTGGCGGCGGTGGTCTTGAGGTCCTCTGACTTCGGCGATCCAGCTTGAGTCACTGAACTTAAGTCCTTATCATCACTTTTCGGGTCTGCATATAGCTCGTATGCACTGCAGATAATTGATCAATGATTAATAAGGAATAAAATACTTGAAGCGCACAATGGGATCTGCATCTCGTTTCCCTTATGGATCAGGCTGACCTGGATTTTCCAGGGACATCAACTGGGACTGTTAATGCTCTCAGAACATAGCACACCTTGTTGATCATTGCCGAGAGTACGCGGACTTGGAATGCGCCACGAGAAAACCCTGTCGATCCCTCAGCATTGACAGACACACAAGTCCTATGGTTCTAACACACCAAAAAGAAATATACAATCCCCACTCTCATAGTTGTCCGACAACCAGCGATATGCACCCAATACTGTTCATTCAAAATTCCTGAGCGAGGAAAGAGTATAAAAAAACCAAGAAATATAAAGTGTCCACTCAGCGCACCATGCGATCGCCAAATCGATCTTATGAGAGAGGACCTGATGGTAGAATTTGAACAATTTCCAAGATGGCCAGGCGTATGTCCCGATACCACTGTTGTACCAAGTTTTCTGGTTGTCCTTGACCTCCTTTAAAATGTGATGATACAATTCAATAACATTTGTGTTCTTTTGAGAATGTCAGCAAGTGGTGCCACTGGACAGCCTCGCAAGCACATACCTTCTCTCCGAACTGATTTGCGGTACCGTCGATGCAAACGATGAGGTTTATACCACCGATCGTATGGTTACACTGAACACAGTGACAGTTTGATTTCTGAAATGACAGAGTCTGCAGCGGCTTATCAGAGAAAGATCAGGGTTGTTCATTGAAGGACAGATGCAGATGAAGTACTTACATTTCTCACCTGTAACAGAGGGAATAGGATCGTCTGCCATGGAGGAAAGGGAAGCAGGTAACTGTGATGAAATAGAGGGAGGTAAGGCGAGTGCTCACTGGACGTTGCTCGAGATTAAGTATGAACTTAGTAGGTGCATGTCAAGAGCATGTCATAATTCATTGGCGTAGTTGTAAGCAGGTGATATGTTCCGCGATGAGCAAGCACAAGGAACGAGTGCAAGCTCATTATTGGATAAGATAACAGTAACGCGTCAGAATGAAATCTCGTGTTTGTACTCATAAGTACAAACACTTGTGCATGTCTCCAAATCCTAGACAAGGAGACTGCATTCTTCTCCTTGTCCTCAGTTCATCGTTCTGACGGGGCAAAAAGAGCCCTCAATTTCTGTAAAGATTTTCGAATTTTTTCAATGCTTGTTCTTTGACTTCACGATGACTGACAGCCCTCAAAACTCTCAAGTTGCCGCTGGTGCTGAAAGCTCCCAGACTGCTGCTACCCCTGTCTCTCAAATGCCTGCTACACCTGTCTCTCAGATGGCTGCCACACCTGTCCCTGATTCTCTCACTGCTCCCTCTCACTGTACTTTACCATCCCACATGAGTTCCGGCGGATTACGGCAGAATCCGGTGGAGTGTTGGAATTCCATTCAGAATCCACCAGAATGGTAGGAATCTCAGATTCCTGTGGATTCCATCGGATTCCAAGTGGAATTCCAACAGATTCCAAGTGGAATTCCAACAGATTCCAATGGATTCCAAGTTCAATCCCTGAATAATCAATACATATCACTCCACCTATTACCTAACCACTTTGTGTAACTTAGACCTTAGAATTTCATACAAAAGTGATCATTGAACATACATATTGCATTGATAATAACTATGTACAAAAAGTATTGAACTAATATAAGGGGGAGGGAGGGTATGGTGGGGAGTGAGTGAGGGAGGGAGAGGGAGTGGAGTGATGGAGGGAGGAGTGATGGGTACTCACATGGTGTCCCACCACTCATGCTTGCCGTTGACACGTCGTCCTCGTCCTGGTCATTGATGTGTCGTCGTTGACGCGTTGTCATGCTCGTGCTCATCGTTGTCGCGTTGTCGGTCATGGTGGTGCTTCGTCGTTGACGCGTTGTTGTTGTTGTTGTGGTCCATTGATGTGTCGTCCTCGTCCTCGTCGTGGGCGTGGTCGTGTCGTTGTTGTGTTCTGGCTGTGGTTGCGCGAATCGCATGGTGGTCATGTCTTGTGGTCGTGGGTTGGTTGTCATCCATCCATGCGTGGTGGACGTGGTCGTGGCTTGGTTGTCGTCCATCGTCGTCGTGGGTCGTTGTTGTCGCGTCGTGCTGTGTCATTGTTGTCATGTTGCCGTATGGTGGTGGTGTGTCGTATGGTTGCCACGTCGCTGTTGGCGACGTGGCCCCTGCATTCAGTGTGAAAGAGGGAAATGAGAGGGGCAGGTGTACTCACTTTCCATGATGTGGCACGTCAACGGTCCCTCTGGACGTGCCATGTCATCTTCACTACCTGCCGTCGACGCGGCAGGCGCTCGTTTGGCTACTGGGGGTGGTGACGTGGCGTTGGCACGTTGTTGCCGTCGTCGTTTGCGTGTGCTGAGGTTGGTGTGGGCGGTTGACGACAGTAGTGGGCAGTGGTGGCCATGGGCGATGTGGTGGCACTGTGGCAAGGGAGGGGTGTCGTGGAAGATGGTGGGAGTTGAGGAAGAAGAGGGTTGAGGGTTGTTGGTGGCACCAAATCATGCATCGGTGTTTGCCGATGCTCGTTTGGGAAGGTGAACGCGAAAACGACATATATTAACTGATAGTTCTATGCCTTGTAACAGTTGTATAGCTTATTGGTAATAATGCTCCTCCCAGTTCCCACGATGTCTCCTGAGGCTATGGTTCAATCCTTGTTCATGTAATTAATGTTATTATAATAACAACTGCAATCACTGCATTTCTTCGGAATTCTGCTGGAATGCATGGATTCCATCCTGGAATACACTTTCCATTGGCATTCCATGGAATCTGGTTGGAATTCCAATGGATTCCAATGGAAACTGTTCCAGGAGGCTCCTGGATTCCGACTGGTGGGTACCACTTTTATCATATAAATAAGGTAACTGCCTAGGGCTCCCTGTGTATAAGTCCACAGTCTTTATGATAGGAATCATTCCAGTTACCATGTCTATTCATTATGCGATTTTCATTAGTTATCTGGCCGATATCATTGTGCTTTTCATTATTTATCTGGCCGATATCATTGCAATTTTCATTAGAAACCTGGGCGATATCATTGGAAATTTCATTAGCTACTTGGTGAATATCATTGTGATTTTCATTATTTATCTAGCCAATATCATTGCGATTTTCATCATTTATCTGGCCGATATCATTGCGATTTTCATTAGAAACCTGGGCGATATCATTGGAAATTTTATTAGCTACTTGGTGAATATCATTGTGATTTTCATTATTTATCTAGCCAATATCATTGTGATTTTCATTATTTATCTGGCCGATATCATTGTGATTTTCATTAGAAACCTGGGCGATATCATTGGAAATTTCATTAGCTACTTGGTGAATATCATTGTGATTTTCATTATTTATCTAGCCAATATCATTGCGATTTTCATCATTTATCTGGCCGATATCATTGCGATTTTCATTAGAAACCTGGGCGATATCATTGGAAATTTTATTAGCTACTTGGTGAATATCATTGTGATTTTCATTATTTATCTAGCCAATATCATTGTGATTTTCATTATTTATCTGGCCGATATCATTGTGATTTTCATTAGAAACCTGGGTGATATCATTGGAATTTCATTAGCTATCCGGTCAATATCATTGTGATTTTCATTATTTATCTGGCCGATATCATTGCCATTTTCATTAGAAACCTGGGCGATATCATTGGAAATTTCATTAGCTACTTGGTCAATATCATTGTGATTTTCATATTTAGCCCGGCCATTTCATTGCGATTTTTCATATTTAGCCCTGGGTATTTCATTGCGATTTTCCAAATGTGGCCCTGTGCATTTCATTGCGATTTTTCAAATGTAGCCCTGGGTATTTCATTGTGATTTTTCAATGGATACCCAGGGCATGAATGCTTTGAATACAGAACATCAGGCACTGCCTTCAGGGTCCACTTCAGGGTCCATCCCAAAAGGGAAATATCACCTGGTTTGACTAAAAAGTGAAGAAAACCAAGAGGAGAATGACTTTACCTATCAGGGTCCATGTAAGAGGATGTTGGGATGATGGTCACATGACCAATTACCAAAAATGGTCAAAAAAGCGAAAGTTGTAGCCCTATACTGTAGCTTCCCAAATCTGTTTGAATTATGTTCTGAAGTGCTCCTGTTGTGGAGATATGAGGTAAAGGAATTTCAAAAGTGTCATGTTTTTCTTTGTTTTTTGTGTTTTTCTCGATGAAAACAAAACCAAATAACATGATTTCAGTATATTTAGAAAGCTAAAAGAAAGGGCTACAATTATTGTATCATGGGAAAAATGACCAAAAAAGGAAGTACTATAAGAGTCAGATATAGACTACCAAGTTTACTGATAGACTACAAAAAAGTCGGACTTAGACTACACAGTTTACTGATAGACTATAAAAGACTACAAAAGTTGAACTTGGACTACAAAAGCTTGGACTTAGACTACAAAGTTAGGGTTAGGGTCAAAAGGTTATCTTGTTTGTAGTGTCCGCCTTTTGAGACTACAAAAGTTTGTAGTGTTGCGCTTTTTCATTACAAAAGTTTGTAGTGTGTGATTTTTGAAACTACAAAAGTTTGTAGTGTTGCGCTTTTTCTTTAGAAAAGTTTGTAGTGTCCACCTTTTGAGACTACAAAAGTTTGTAGTGTTGCGCTTTTTCATTAGAAAAGTTTGTAGTTGACATGTAGTTTATGGTGTCCTTGGCCCTATCTAT
>NW_001889899.1:518375-519783 GCF_000143565.1 Laccaria bicolor S238N-H82
AACAGTCAAACCCATGCAAGTCACATCGATCATCTCTCCCACACTTTCACAAACAGGGATGCTTCGACGCCGAAGATTTGTTTATGTGGTCCTCCTCGACCCCATCTTCACTTCTGTAACGCATCAGTTGCTTACGTGAGTCATTATTTTGCCAGCACTCTCTCGTTTCGACATTTCTCATATCTTCTTCAGCAACAATCATCTCTTCAAACACCCATCGAACTTAATACACCTCAATGTTACCTACCTGTTAACCATGAGCCGTCGTCTTCGCTCTGCGGTAAGTTATCCCCAACAACATATATTTCCTTTTTGCTTCTATTCTAATACCTGGCCAACAGACCATTTCCACAAAGGAGAATGTGCCCGACGTGGCACCACCTAAACAGGGACGGCGTGCTTCCGTTCATGCCTATTCCGCCCCCAGCCTTCAAGTTGCCGATACAGGTGCACCTGCACCTTTCAGTCAGGCCCCCGCTGCTAACGACACTCGCAATCAAGAAGTTGGGCTAACCCAAGTCAAGTATGGGCCGCCTAAGAAGAAGACCGCCTCTTCCACCGGCAGCTTACAAGTTGCTGAGCCAGCCGCCAATTTCGCTCAGGCCCCCACTGCCAACAACTCCACCCATGTCAAGAATGGGCCGCCCAAGAAGAAGATGGCTGCTGCTGCCATAGAGGGACAGTGTCGCCCTTCGAATGCTAAGGTCTTTGATGGTGTACACATCCCAGGCAGGGTGCAAACCTCGAGGTAAGTTATTATCTCTTCCCTGCATTCCCTCCACATCGAGTCGACTCAGGTCGCTCGCATGCTGCTTGACTTGATGTCAGCGGCAAATTTTTCAACCAGACATGAGTCGGTTGCCGCGTGCTCTGTGACTGGTGGGTACCACTTTTATCATATAAATAAGGTAACTGCCTAGGGCTCCCTGTGTATAAGTCCACAGTCTTTATGATAGGAATCATTCCAGTTACCATGTCTATTCATTATGCGATTTTGATTAGTTATCTGGCCGATATCATTGTGCTTTTCATTATTTATCTGGCCAATATCATTGCGATTTTCATTAGAAACCTGGGCGATATCATTGGAAATTTCATTAGCTACTTGGTCAATATCATTTGTGATTTTCTTTAGTTATCTGGCTGATATCATTGCGATTTTCATTAGAAACCTGGGCAATATCATTGCAATTTTCATTAGAAACCTCAGCGATATCATTGGAAATTTCATTAGAAACCTGGGCGATATCATTGGAAATTTCATTAGCTACTTGGTCAATATCATTGTGATTTTCATTATTTATCTGGCCAATATCATTGCGATTTTCATTATTTATCTGACCGATATCATTGGAAATTTCATTAGCTACTTGGTCAATATCATTGTGATTTTCATTATTTATCTGGC
>NW_001889899.1:520095-521120 GCF_000143565.1 Laccaria bicolor S238N-H82
GTATGAACTTAGTAGGTGCATGTCAAGAGCATGTCATAATTCATTGGCGTAGTTGTAAGCAGGTGATATGTTCCGCGATGAGCAAGCACAAGGAACGAGTGCAAGCTCATTATTGGATAAGATAACAGTAACGCGTCAGAATGAAATCTCGTGTTTGTACTCATAAGTACAAACACTTGTGCATGTCTCCAAATCCTAGACAAGGAGACTGCATTCTTCTCCTTGTCCTCAGTTCATCGTTCTGACGGGGCAAAAAGAGCCCTCAATTTCTGTAAAGATTTTCGAATTTTTTCAATGCTTGTTCTTTGACTTCACGATGACTGACAGCCCTCAAAACTCTCAAGTTGCCGCTGGTGCTGAAAGCTCCCAGACTGCTGCTACCCCTGTCTCTCAAATGCCTGCTACACCTGTCTCTCAGATGGCTGCCACACCTGTCCCTGATTCTCTCACTGCTCCCTCTCACTGTACTTTACCATCCCACATGAGTTCCGGCGGATTACGGCAGAATCCGGTGGAGTGTTGGAATTCCATTCAGAATCCACCAGAATGGTAGGAATCTCAGATTCCTGTGGATTCCATCGGATTCCAAGTGGAATTCCAACAGATTCCAAGTGGAATTCCAACAGATTCCAATGGATTCCAAGTTCAATCCCTGAATAATCAATACATATCACTCCACCTATTACCTAACCACTTTGTGTAACTTAGACCTTAGAATTTCATACAAAAGTGATCATTGAACATACATATTGCATTGATAATAACTATGTACAAAAAGTATTGAACTAATATAAGGGGGAGGGAGGGTATGGTGGGGAGTGAGTGAGGGAGGGAGAGGGAGTGGAGTGATGGAGGGAGGAGTGATGGGTACTCACATGGTGTCCCACCACTCATGCTTGCCGTTGACACGTCGTCCTCGTCCTGGTCATTGATGTGTCGTCGTTGACGCGTTGTCATGCTCGTGCTCATCGTTGTCGCGTTGTCGGTCATGGTGGTGCTTCGTCGTTGACGCGTTGTTGTTGTTG
>NW_001889899.1:521306-521816 GCF_000143565.1 Laccaria bicolor S238N-H82
CCTCAAAGAGCTGTATCAAAGTTGACTATGTTTGGGACAGGCCAGTAGCTATGAATGTGAAAGCAGACAGTGTGAAAGCCAACTTGGTCATGATGTCAAAAACTGGCAATGTCATGTCAATCCTTCAGCCATATCTCCACATGAACTCATAATTATGTTTTAAGATAGGACAGTAGGTATCAATATGAAAGGCTTAGAATAGCCTTTCCTAATGTGAAAGACAACCTGTGCATAATGTCAAAAACTCATGCTGCAGCACTGGCAATATCATGGCAATCCTTCAACCTCATGCCCATAACCTAGACAGGGTCAATGACACCACAAACTACATGGCAACTTGTAGTCTCAAAAAGTGCACACTACAAACTTTTCTAATAAAAAAATGAACACTACAAACTTTGTAGTCTCAAAAAGTGCACACTACAAACTTTCTAATGAAAAAGCAGACATGACAAACTTTTGTAGTCTCAAAAAGCGCACAACACAAACTTTTAATGAAAAAATGAACAC
>NW_001889899.1:521866-524256 GCF_000143565.1 Laccaria bicolor S238N-H82
ATGGTCAAAAGCGAAAGTTGTAGCCCTATACTGTAACTTCCCAAATCTGTTTGAATTATGTTCTGAAGTGCTCCTGTTGTGGAGATATGAGGTAAAGGAATTTCAAAAGTGTCGTGTTTTTTTTGTTTTTTGTGTTTTTCTCGATGAAAACAAAACCAAATAACATGATTTCAGTATATTCAGAAAGCTAAAAGAAAGGGCTACAATTATTGTATTGTGGGAAAAATGACCAAAAAAGGAAGTACTATCAGAGTCAGATATAGACTACCAAGTTTACTGATAGACTACAAAAAAGTCGGACTTACAAAAGTTGAACTTAGACTACAAAGTTTACTAATACACTACAAAAGACTACAAAAGTCTATAGACTACCAAGTTTACTGATAGCCTACAAAAAAGTCAGACTTAGACTAGAAAGTTTACTGATAGACTATAAAAGACTACAAAAGTCGGACTTGGACTACAAAAGCTTGGACTTAGACTACAAAGTTAGGGTTAGGGTCAAAAGGTTATCTTGCCTACAATGTTTGTAGTGTCCGCTTTTTGAGACTACAAAAGTTTGTAGTGTTGCGCTTTTTCATTAGAAAAGTTTGTAGTTGACATGTAGTTTATGGTGTCCTTGGCCCTATCTATGTTATGGGGATGAGGTTGAAGGATTGCCATCATGTTGCCAGTGCTGTAGCATTAGTTTTTGAGATCATGCACAAGTTGTCTTTCATATTAGGAAAGGCTATTCTATGCCTTCATATTGATACCTACTGTCCTATCTCAAAACATAATTGTAAGCTCATGTAGGGATATGGCTGAAGGATTGACATGACTTGACATATTGCTATTGCCACATCATCAGTTTCTCACATCATGCCCAAGTTGGCTTTCAAGCTAGAGGAGGCTATTCATGTTGATATCTACTCAATACATGGTCAACTTACAACATGACCTGACTTAAAGACACCTCCAAGGATGAATCAGCCCATCATCCTATGGCCCTCAAAGAGCTGTATCAAAGTTGACTATGTTTGGGACAGGCCAGTAGCTATGAATGTGAAAGCAGACAGTGTGAAAGCCAACTTGGTCATGATGTCAAAAACTGGCAATGTCATGTCAATCCTTCAGCCATATCTCCACATGAACTCATAATTATGTTTTAAGATAAGACAGTAGGTATCAATATGAAAGGCTTAGAATAGCCTTTCCTAATGTGAAAGACAACCTGTGCATAATGTCAAAAACTCATGCTGCAGCACTGGCAATATCATGGCAATCCTTCAACCTCATGCCCATAACCTAGACAGGGTCAATGACACCACAAACTACATGGCAACTTGTAGTCTCAAAAAGTGCACACTACAAACTTTTCTAATAAAAAAATGAACACTACAAACTTTGTAGTCTCAAAAAGTGCACACTACAAACTTTCTAATGAAAAAGCGGACATGACAAACTTTTGTAGTCTTAAAAAGCACACAACACAAACTTTTTTAATGAAAAAATGAACACTACAAACTTTGTAGTCAGGATAACCTTTTGACCCTAACACTAACTTTGTAGTCTAAGTCCAAGCTTTTGTAGTCTAAGTTCGACTTTTGTAGTCTTTTGTAGTGTATGAGTAAACTTTGTAGTCTAAGTTCAACTTTTGTAGTCTATCAGTAAACTTTGTAGTTTAAGTCCGACTTTTTTGTAGTCTATCAGCAAACTTGGTAGTCTATATCTGACTCTTATAGTACTTCCTTTGTTGGTCATTTTTCCCACGATACAATAATTGTAGCCCTTTCTTTTAGCTTTCTAAATATACTGAAATCATGTTATTAGGTTTTGTTTTCATCGAGAAAAACACAAAAAACAAAAAAAAACATGACACTTTTGAAATTCCTTTACCTCATATCTCCACAACAGGAGCACTTCAGAACATAATTCAAACAGATTTGGGAAGCTACAGTATAGGGCTAAAATCACAATGATATCGGCCAGATAAATAATGAAAATCACAATGATATTCACCAAGTAGCTAATGAAATTTCCAATGATATCACCCAGGTTTCTAATGAAAATCGCAATGATATTGACCAAGTAGCTAATGAAATTTCCAATGATATCGCCCAGGTTTCTAATGAAAATTGCAATGATATCGGTCAGATAAATAATGAAAATCGCAATGATATTGGCCAGATAAATAATGAAAATCACAATGATATTGACCAAGTAGCTAATGAAATTTCCAATGATATCACCCAGGTTTCTAATGAAAATTGCAATGATATCGGCCAAGTAGCTAATGAAATTTCCCATAATATCGCCCAGGTATCTAATGAAAATCACAATGATATCAGTCAGATAACTAATGAAAATCGCAATGATATCGGCCAGATAAATAATGAAAATCACAATGA
>NW_001889899.1:524306-526120 GCF_000143565.1 Laccaria bicolor S238N-H82
AAACGTGCTACTCATTGTTTGGCGAGTATGTCTGCCGGATGGCGGCTGAGTTGGGCACTCAATTCGGACGGCGATCTGAGTTCGTCTTGGAGCGGGCTGAGCTTCTGTTGAAGGAGAAACGAGGGCCCAACAGGGCAAACAAGTTCCGATCGTATATTAGCCAGACGCGCAAGGATGACATGCAAGGAAGTAAGTGGCACAGTTTTTTCCAATTGACAAATGTAGTTCTAATAGCATTCTGGGCAGTGACCAAGGAAGAAAAGGCCAAGTTCATGGATCAGTGCTATACTGAGTACATGCAGGGCACTACCACCAGTGAGGAAAAGGAAGAGCGTATGCAGGAAATTTACGAACACCTTCATGATGAGATCGTGGACGGTGGCTCTTCTATTGTCGCACCTGAGGTTCGCTTTGAACACTGGCGCACAATGATTGAGCGTTTAGTAAGTGATTTTATTTTCTTTACTTGAAGGTTTTCATTGAGTATTCTTTTAGCTCAACATCATCCGGCGCACCGACCCCGAATTCGACATTGCGGGCTTTATTGTTTACTCAGGAGACAAGCCGGCTGCACATCAAAAGGATGGCCTCTTTGTTAACTCAGCATTTTTAAAGGAAATCTTCGAACGCGAGAATTATCCAATTAGGAAGTGGACGGACATCTTCGCCACAACCATTCGGTGAGGCACACATTAAGTTCTTTTCACAATTTTTGATTAACTTGGCACGGTAGAGCTGCACGTTATAAACAGGAATTGAGGCAAGGCTTACAGATTGACGACAGCCATGAAGGAAGCAAAGATGCACCTGTTGCAGCGAACGCAAGCCGAAAGACTTCAGGTACAAGTTCATCTTCCGAAAGGTATGCACCATCGAAGGATAGTCAAAAGGAGTTCAAGCAGATTTTTATGGCTAAATGGCGTAAGTCGGACATGCGAATTGTCATTGGATTTACTCAAGTTCACCCAGTTGAGACCGTTCCGCGCCCAAAGAGTAAAAGAACAACAATGCCGTTGACAACATTCGCAAACTACGCAGAGGCGGACAAGGTTGCGCTCACCGGATGGCCTTCAAACAAGGTGGACACTCCCTTGGGCCCAAATTTTATTTCAAACAAGCTATCTCAGAAACAATGGGCATTGCTCGCCAATTTGCTGGACTCGGGGAAGATGAAGATCATTCCTTGGGATCAAAGTAAGTCCTGTTTGTCGTTTAATTGCCCATCAATGATCATGATTTCAATAGAATTTCTTCAAATATCAGAGGATAATGCCCAGTATGGCGAAATCCCCCTCGTTTTCAGTTCTAACGGCAAGGCATTGGTTTTTGTCAAGGATTCGCAACAGTGGATCAATCAGTTCTGCAAGATTCAAGGTGATGGGAGGAAAGGACTGGGGAAAAGGTCTCATGTTGAGGAAGAGGAAGAGGAAGAAACTCAGAATCTTCAAGGTCCATCATCCCGCCCATCTTCCCCGCCGTTGAAGAAGCGAAAGGTCAGCTTTGTTACTCTTCCCAAGGCCAGCTTCTATGACAATCATCGCATCGCTCCGAAATCGTACAAGGTCGCTCCTCGATTCCTTAACTCCTCTTCCACCCCTTCGACTTCGAAACCAACTCCTCAAGTCACTAAGGAAACTGAAGCATTTTTCCGTGCCATTCAAGGTTCCTCAGCCTCTTCGTCTTCGAAACGTGCTTGATGATGTAAGTCTTACCTTGCAATCGTCTTATGATTATTGCTTACTGTTGAACCAAAACCAGCCTCTCACAAATGTCTACCGCCAAGAACTTATCATTACAAGTGCTTGCCCATTACA
>NW_001889899.1:526170-594697 GCF_000143565.1 Laccaria bicolor S238N-H82
GAAATCACAATGATATCAGTCAGATAACTAATGAAAATTGCAAATGATATCGCCCATGTAGCTAATGAAATTTCCAATGATATCGCCCAGGTATCTAATGAAGATCACAATGATATCGGCCAGATAACTAATGAAAATCGTAAATGATATCGCCCATGTAGCTAATGAAATTTCCAATAATATCGCCCAGGTATGTAATGAAAATCACAATGATATTGGCCAAGTAGCTAATGAAAATTGCCTAATGAAAATGCATGGTAACTGGAATGATTCCTATCATAAAGACTGTGGACTTATACACAGGGAGCCCTAGGCAGTTACCTTATTTTTATGATAAAGGTGGTACCCACTAGTGGGATTCCAACCATTTCTGCTGGATTCTGTCGGATTCTGTTGGAATTTCCATGGAATTGGAAACCAAAATGGCTGAGGCTCCAGCCAACTGGTTTCCGTTGGAATTCCATGGAATTCCAACATCCCACTTGGAATCCGCCGGAACTCATGGGGGATGGTAAAGACCTCCCCTCTCATGTTCCTCATACTCACACCTCCCTGGCTATCATTCAAATGCTAAAAAATCTTCCCTTGGTATCTATCCTCCAAATGAACAAGGAGATTGAGGACAAAAATGCTGCAAGGTCTCAGAAGACCTTCAACCACATTTCTGATCCCACTGTCGATACGGAACCTGGCTCTGATGAAGCTTCTTTGGTTTCTTTGGACGACACCAACTTGCATCACTTCCGCATTCCTTCCTTTGCTGCTTCCTGTCCGAACTTAATCTATGCTAAACTCGGAAAATGGATCGCTGATGAAGAAATTAAAGACAATCAAAAATCAAAAAGGAAAACTGCTGACAACATTAAACTTTCCACTGAGGAGGCTAGAATTGCAAAGTGTCGTTGCATGAATGGCAAAAAGATGGTACCTTGGGTTGTGGTAGTTCTCTGGCCGGCCACCTTTCCACAGAGCCTCTTTGACACTGAGCTTTGTATTGCCGTTCCACTGCCTTTTTTCCTTAATAAGAATTTGAACATCTTGAATGTTGAAGCATCTACTTTGCTGACGACAAAGACCAATCCAAACCCTGGTGAGACAAAGGGCACCATTATTCTTGATGTCGAGAAGCTTTCTATGTGTTTTGGCAAGGAGCTCTCCTTGTCTTGTAGCCAATGGATGGAGGCTGCTGGCAACATGTATCTCTTCCAAAAGGAACACGACGAGGAAGGCACAGCCGATGCTCACAGTAACTGGTATAACGATCATTTTTGTTTTTATACATCCCAGGACACTAAAGACAACCTTTATGATGCCTGGAAACCTGATGAGCTGAAGTTCCAACAGGAACATTGGGCTAAATATGGTGAATATGACGCTGCACGTTACTACCAGGCCTACAAGCTTTCCAAGAAGCAGCGTGAGATGATGGTTGACATTCGTGGGATGATGGGTCCTGAACCCACAAAAGCTCCTTTCACTGGGAAGCTCACACCATGACTCGCCCCTCGCCCCTCTCAGTCACGTCCCTCCCAGCCCTTTTCAACAGGCAGCGGCAGGTCTTCCTCCTCAATGCCCGACTGCCTTATCTGTGCTGAGTGAGGCCAAGCTCTATTTGACAAGATCTTGCATCCATACAACCCAGGCGCTTCTGACTTCTTATTGCGCAAACATGGCCTTTTTGAAAGCTATCCCCTCCTTCCCTTCAATTTGCGCTTCAGCTTCCCTATTGGCCATATGCCTTCCCTTTCCCAGACTGTTGTTATGCCCAACAATCCTTCCATCATTGCCTATCCCGACACCGTTTCTGATTATCTCACCAAAGAAGTCAAGTCAGGCAGGCTCTCAGGCCCTTTCTCTTGGGAAGTCACTGAGAGGATTCTGCATGGCCCCTTTCAATCCTCCTCTCTCCTCGTCTCTGTTCAGCCACAAGAACCAGGTGTACCCGATAAGCTGAGGGTGTGTCAACACCTGTCCAAGGCCTCAAAGCTTCACGCATCTGTCAACTCCTATATTCACAAGGACAACTTCCCTACGTGTTTCGACACTGCATCGAAAGTGGCTGAGATTGTGAGTAACTCTTTCTTCTGTTCCTTTTCCCCCTCTTTCTTCTGTTCCTTTTCCCCCTCTTTCCATCCTTTCCTTTTCGCGTCTCCTTTGCATTTCATGCGTGGAGACGCCTTCTTTATTAGTGCTGGCCTGCATCCAGTCACTCTTTGGGTATTCTTACCTACATCCCTTGTTCATCCTCCTGTTCCGTGCCATTGGCATGATGATATTATCTTCCGTGCCACTGGCACAATGATTATCTTCTGTGCGTCGAGCACAATGACTTCTCTTCCACGCGTTGAGTGTGATGACTTCTCTTCCACACGTCGAGTGTGATGACCCTTCTGATGTGTCAAAATGATGCTTCCCTTTCTGCACGTTGAGTGTATTATGCCCTCACACATATTATGGGCATCCGCTGCACCTCTCTCCCACATCTCATGTCTATGTTCTTGTCTGATCTATTATCTTCCTGCACATTTTACTCATGTCCCTTACTCTTATGCAGATTTCTCACACGCCTCCTGGAACGCAGGCATGCACTCTCGACATCAAGAAATTCCATCGCACATGCCCTGTTCTCCCACCTCATAAACCTTGGCTTGTCGTCCAAGGCATGTCTGACGACTTCTTCATCAAACACACTCATCCCTTTGGAGCCGCCCGCATGTGCCAGCAGTAATGCTGGCATGATTGCAAATGCCGTTGTCGATATCTGGAGGGCTGAAGGAGTCTTTCCAGTGCCGAAGTATGAAGATGATTTGAAAGCCTTCCGGTTTCCTTCACCTTTGGGCCCTTTCGTTGATGGCAAATTTTGTTATGACTATGATCGCGATGAGATGCTTCGCTGCATTTCTTCATTGGGAGTGCCTTGGCATGACGAGAAGGGTGATGAACGTTTTTCCTTCATCACCACCTTTATCGGTTTCCTCTGGGACATCCCTCGGAAGTGTGTCAGCTTGCCAGAGGGAAAAAGGAATAAATTTCATCAATGCATTCTCCAGTTCCTTGTCGACTTCAATGGTCGACCTTGCCATCTGCATGATGTTGAAAAGATCCATGGGTCTCTTTGTCACATTGCTTTTGTCTATCTCGATGGTCGCTCCCATCTGCCTTCTCTCTCTAACTTTGCCTCCACCTTCCATGGTGACGAATTCCTGACGAAGTATCCTCCACATTCCCTGATCACTGACCTGAACTGGTGGCTGGTCAAGCTCACTTTGCCAGGGCTACACCGATCTCTTCACCCTCTTGGTCCTTTATCAGACCTTGGCTTGTATGTTGATGCTTTGACATCATGGGGTATTGGCATCATCATCAGTGGTGAATGGGCTGCCTTCCAGCTATTGCCTTCTTGAAAGATTGTCGGTCATGACATCTGCTGGCTTGAGACTGTCGCCATTGAGCTTCTAGCTCTTTTCCTTGAATCAAAGGGCCTTCATGACACTCATCTTCTTGTCCATTCCGATAATCAGGGCACTATTGGCGCTCTTGATAAGGGCCGTAGTGGCAACATCTACCTTAACCTTGTGGTTCGTTGCACCCACATTATCCTCATGGCGACGTTGCTTGCCTTCAAAACTGTTTATATTGAATCTCAAGCTAATCCAGCTGATCCTATCTTGCGCGGGGAACCAGGACCAGCTGGGAAGCAAATTTTCCCATCGTTTCAGCTCCCTGATGAGCTATCTTCCTGTTTTGTTCATGCCTAGGTTAGCTCTCCTCATTTGATGTGATGTCCTCATGACTATATTCTAACTTTATCCAGCTCAGATTATCCTTTTAAGCCGGCGACACATGTCGTTGAGACGACTGTGGGTGGTTCAGTCTCTGTTCCTCCGTGCCCCACACATCGTCACACTCTCTTCCCTTTCAAGTCTTGTTCTACTGCATTCCCATCCACAGTCTCATCCATGCCTGTTCCTTCCACATTGTATACTGCTCTGCCCTTGCTAACTGCTCCTCCTCCCCTCCCAACTACTCTTCCTACTCAATCTACTTTGCTTACTCCTCTTGACCACCTCTCACCTCTATCATCTCAGTCTATCACACCCTGGAAACCTCATGCTGGGCGGCAGATCTCTCAGAGCGTTTTACGCCCCCATGTTGCCGCTGCCGATCGCCTATTTACCTGGGACACACCTCATGCTGCTCATCACCAACATCACCTGGCTACCTCCCTCCCTTCACATCTTGTTAACAGTGCTCTAATGTCAATCCGTGGTGCTTATGCACCTAACACGAAAACCACATATGCCGCTGGCACCCTCCGCTTCACCCAATTTTGTGACAGATGGAACATAGATGAAGAAGAGCAGATGCCCGCCTCTTACCCTCTCCTTTGCGCCTTTATTGGTGAACATAAGGGTAGGCAGGCTGGGAACACCATACGTTCTTGGCTCTCTGGCATTCATGCATGGCATGTCATCAACCATGCCCCTTGGTTTGGTGACGATGAATGGGTTCAGCTGGCCTGGGTGTCTGCGAACAAAGAGGGTACAAAGCACAAACACCCTCTCCGTGCACCTGTGTCCATTGAACACCTGCTGGTGCTCCACCATGTTCTCAATCTCTCCACTCCCTTTCATGCTGCAGTTTGGGCCCTTGCTCTCTGCACATTTTTTGGCTGTCGACGACTGGGCGAGCTAGCTGTTACTACCGCTGCTGCCTTTGATGGAAAATATCATGTTCTTCGCTCTGTCATGTGCACTACCTTCCTTCTCTCCTTTCTACTCTTCTTATATTTTGCAGGATCACCTTTTGTACATTGCAGGACGGTTCATCCTCTGCAAACTTCCACATTCCTTGGACCAAGACAACCAAAGAACTTGGTGCCTCAGTGATCCTTACTGTGCAGGATGATATCCTTTGCCCAGTCACTGCTCTGAAGAACCATCTCTCTGTTAATTCGTCCACAGATGAGTCAGCCCCCCTCTTCGCATATACAACTGCTTCCTCTCAATCAAAAATGCTTCTCAAACACGAATTTCTCAATTTCTGCATGGGTATTTGGTCATCTGCCATGCTTGTGCATGTTCTCGGGCATAGCTTTTGCATCGGGGGTGCTGTTGAGCTTCTCCTCACTGGTGTACCACCTGAAATTGTCACTGCAACAGGCGGCTGGACCTCTCTCGCCTTTTTGCTCTATTGGCATCACATGGAGGAAATTCTTCCAATGAGCACATCAAAAGCATACAACAAGTCCCACATTGACTCGTTGGCTGCAATCTTCGAACAATTTCGTATTCATAACAAAATCCCTTCCGCACTTATTGTCGCCTCTGATGGGAACCTCACCTTGTGATTCTCTTTCATCTTCACCATCTACCTTGTACTTATATTTCATCCCCACGTCCTTCTACCTTGCCATATTCATCTTTACAATCTACCTTGTACTTATATTTTGATCCACACATCCCTCCTACATTGCTACTGCTGTACTCATTGAAACTTGAAATGTATTTGTATTTCGAACAAGAAATTCTCCCAGAGTGCTGCTTGACTGGGTAGTTCCTCTGTGCTGAACCAACCTGCTTGTTGTGAGCTTACACTCTGGTTGGTATAGCTGGTTGTCTTGCACATCGAGCTTCCCAGATGCTCAGGTCTTGCTTGTCTTTCAGATTTCACTATTATCATTACTATTTAAGATCTGATTTGAATGAGCCGGGCAAGCCCTAGGCACAGACAAGTTATCCGCGCTCGCGGATTTCTTGTATTTAAATGTATCCTATATTTAAATACTCCTTCTTTCCCTGTATTTCATAAGACGCTACAGTTATCTCATCAACAGGATACATGGTCAGCTCAGGGTGGAACGTAGACTCGCTACCAGTGCCTTCGAGGATGTTGTCAATCCGATGACATGATGAGAAATGGAAGCAATGTTGCGGAGTGATGAAGTGATGGCGGAGTGTGAAAAAGGCCAACATCCTCGAAGGACTGGGAGAAACAAATGCGATTTTGTACGGAGGGCCCGTGGGAAGTTTGACTTCGTGAAATCGCTTTGCGATATTTTACAATGGTGTTCCTATGTGTGCTATCCCCGTATATTCCACTGATAGAATATGTCCAATGAAGGTATTATAGGTATTAGATGTATCAACTGTGAATTAGAGGGGGAATGGACATCGCTAGTAACTCGGTAAGAAGTTAATCACTATACTTCCCAAACCCAAGCCACTGCCTCGGCCACTGAGGTCCAACAATGTGTTCCGGACCAACTGAAGCCAACCTTTCGATCACGTCATCCGCGCGCGACATGCCGCCTCCAGAGGTAATCAACAAAAGTGGAAGATGAGGATGAGGAGATAGAACTCTCCGCATCTCAAATCCTGCAATTTGAGGCGGAGAATGCCAACATCCTTCGGACGGTGCAAAACACACTACCAGATGACACGAATCCGTTGTTTCCAAAGTCGCACAAGAGGACGCGATCACATCAGTCTTCCAGGACGCTCTCATTTGGCAGCCCGAGCTTGAGCAACGTGGCCTTCTTGATTGAGGGTGGCGGGGTGGTCGAGTCTGATTGAGCAATGTCGGATCACAGAGATCGCAGCAGGGGACAGTCGGAACTGTAATTGCGGTGAGTACACCGATTGTTAGTTGGATATCATGACTTACGGGGTTTGCGGTTTCCGTAGATTGCCACAAGGAGCACGTTACCGTTTGCGCAAGTGTACACAGCCCTTCATCTATGGATGCAGAGTCAAGAGGGACATCCTTCTAGCCCAGGCTTGAGTCGACGAAATGTTCACGCGTCTTCAAAACCGCCACAAATGACGCCTGTTATCCCTGATCACTTCCAGCAGCAAGGCCCACCAACATTTTAGCCACTCACCCAAATGTCAGTCCAACACAGGCAGCCTCAGACTCATGACCCAAGATCCAAGAGCTCCAGTCCAAAAGTTTCCTCCTCCCACTGAAGCTGTTGACGACGATGTCGCAGTTGCCAGCTATCTGGATGAGTTAGAGAATGGTGACTCCAAAACCATGGCCATGGTGCCAACAATAGCGGACGTCGATCGTGACATAGATGAACTTGAAGTCGAGGATGTCGATGAGACCGTGGACAGCGATAGCAAAGACGAGGACGAATGACGAACTCGCTGCAGCATTGTAGATTTACATGAAATTCTAGCTAAGTCAGACTTCCCACGGGGTCTCTCTGCTAAAATGTGTTCGTTGCTCCCAGCCGCTTCTGACGAAGCGAAGCGGAGCTTGAAAGAAGCGGCTGGTTGCGAGCCTAGGTGGAACGTGGAAGGTTGAACGTTGAACCAACGTTGAACGTTTGAACGATCGAGTTGCGATCGAGACAACGTGCAAACAACGCGCCAAACTTCAAAATACGCTGGCTCTTGAAAATTTGAATCAGTAATATACTGGCAAACTACACGGCACTCTCAATAGCAAACTACTAGACACCGCTCTCCGAAATATATTCCATCGACATTAGATATGTAAAAAAATTGAACAAGAAAGTGTACATGTAGCGTAAGTGAATAAATGTCCTGGGACGTCTTGGGACCGTGTGCAATAATGATAACCTCCTCTTGCAACCAACCCGCTCAATCACCCCCCAACGAGCTGCTGAAACAACAAATACGAAATGCCCTCACAAAGCATCTCAATCTTCTCCGCCATAGCCGCAAACTTGAACTTATTCCCATACCTCTCCAATCCCCGTCGATGCCTCTCCAATCTCTTCACCGCATCTCCCAAACTCCTTCCTTCTTCCCCATCCGCTTCCCCCTCACGAACCCAAACAACCTCCCCCCAATCCCACATCCAAGCCTGCACACCACAGCTCTCCTCAACCCTCCTCACAGGCTCCTTCACCACGCCAGAAACCCCACCATTCGAACTGGATGCGAGGTGCTTGATGACGTCCATCAAGGCGACGTATATCTCGCTGTGGACCACCCAATCGCGCTCTGCGCCAAGTGTATGAGATAGGAAAGCGTACATCACCGACGGGAGGTAAGAGACCGTGAATAGTCGTGGGATGGAGGGATGTATCGCGGATCCCGACGACGACTCGGATTCAGACGCAGAGAGGGAAGCGACTTGAACAAGCCAACTCGACGTTCCTCAACGTACCCACGCCCTCGTCCTCTTATCCGTACGCGCAATCACAACATTGATAAACTCGCGCGTTGGGGAATTCGCAACGAACCCCGCGTAATCCTTATCGAAGCTGCACAGCACTTCAAGTAAGGCAATGGCGCAGATGGCAGAGCAGCAGGTCCGGATTGGGCATGACTGGCCACCAGAGCAGGTGGGTGGACACCGTGTGGGTTTGAAGCAGCCCCTGCAGTGTTTTGTGTTGCAGGATGCGCAAGGGAGGTGGAGGAGTCGGGGGGAGAAAGGTTCGTTTGGCTGTAGGTATTATTTGATCAGCGTGAAGAAGACAAGAAAAAAAGAAAAAAAGAAAAAAACGTACCGAAGAACGAGGACTCTTAACAACCTCACGACACTCCGAACACCGTCTACTCGCAGTAAAAAAATAACGGTGATGCGAAATTTCGTGCTCAGGCGATATATTTTGTGCCCAAGATCGCGTAGCCGGCCGCGTTGTGGGTGTTACTAGTGGTGTAGGTGTCATCGTCAAGCCGAGACGAAGGTCCCGCGCGGAGGCTGACGCTTTGACATAGGTATCTTGTCCTGGTTGTGTTGGGGAGAATGAGGATGGGTCGGGGGCGATGAAGCTGAGACGGAAGGTGCGCATGCACGCCGGGAAGAAGAGCTCGCGATGGCCCCAGTCCCTCGAGAAGGCTTCCTGGGAATGTGGACGTGAGGGCGGGAAAGTCGAGGGGGACGTTGATGGTGGGGATGATGATGGAGTCGATGAGCCTGCAATCGATCCACTTCTTTCGGATTTATAACCGATTTTCCTGGGGGTGCCATATCCTCCACCCTCACTTTTGACGATGACGAAATAGATTCCATGCCGACGTACTCCCTCGCCGTCTTGCACTAGGGGTGCTTGCTGTCCAAACCTTAGTGTCGTTCCAGACGAACGTAAGCGGTTTCTCTACGTTATTTCGTGGACGTAAAAATCGATTTTTGCACTCTAGGGGGTCTTCCTGACCTGCGTCGAGAGGTACGTGGATGGAACAACAATTATAGAGTTGTAGATGACTTACCGATGTCCAAACAGCTCTTGCGACGTATCGTCCGTCCTTCACCAGTCAATCGCCATCCTCTGACGTCAAGTTGATCGCCATCCCTCGCTAAACCGTCGTCACCATCCTGAAATGTAGCCAGTGTTGCATGCAAAGTCAAATTCTCTGAAGTACATATTCATCATTTCCTCCAACTTGAAATGACAAATATAGCTTACGTTGGACACGAGTCCGCAAATCGTAGATAGATGCCAATGGCGAGGAATGATGAATCCAAGATGAGTCTATGCTTGAGCACGTTTCTAATGGAATGAGCACGGGGATAAGGAGAGCAACGTACCGTTGCCGTACTACGCGGTCGTCCGTCCAGTCGTTTTGGGGAGGAGTAGTGTTGATCTTGCGTCTATCGTCCTAGAATGCTGTTAGATAACGCGAGAGATCATTGGGGCCCCACTCACCGTATATGATGTGTATTCCGAAGATACAGCGAGTTCCCCGTACGGGGTCAGGGGAAATGAACGAACAAGTTGGATCCACGATCTTGAGTGGCCAAAGTTCGAACACATAACACCTGTTTGAAATCCTCTTGTGAGTTCGACTTTCAGCCACCCTCAGGATGAAGATTTCGGCCGCTTGTGCAAGCGGTTTCGAGGACAGGGATGGGAGTGTTGTAACGAGCCAACACGTGTTGGGTGAGAAAGAAATATTTATTATTATTATTTTCGGGCCGAATGGCTCCGCCTCTGAATCTCCCAAAATCCATTTCGATGCCACTCTAGACGCCCAACCGATTGCGCATATATCTTCTACTACCGCCCAAGCATACAATATCTAAGGTAGGCGGGAACTATATGGCAGGATTTGAATTCGTGATTGATCCAATCGCTTCTCAAGACTATTTTGGGACCACTACCATTAGGTAATCTCCACTCTCCAGAACCTGACGACGCTTGAAATATAGCACAGATGTGATACAAAAATGCAAGTAGAGTGGATCACAAGAAATAACATGGAAAGGATTGTAAAAAGAGTGGAATTAGAGGGCGACAGTCTTTGAAAACGAAGGTCAGCGCCCTCAGTCGACGAGTCAAACACGTACACACAAAGCCTCGGCGCTACGACAGCGCTTGCAGCGTTGGCGTAGGTTCCGCACGTAGATACAAGGTAGAGATATATGGCTGATTAGTTTCCTTCAACTTCGACATTCTTGGATGTATAGAATTTTCCAGATCCTTCTCAGAAAATAAAAACCAAAATAGAGCATATTTGTGACTCCTGGTCAACTGCCAGTGAATGGGCAAGTGAATGGGAGTACAAGATTCGGTCCGTTGGAGATCAGAAAAATCGGCTGAACTCGCATGGTCGAGGACCTTATATTATTATATCCGACACAGAACAGTACCAGAATATATGTATTTATGATATTTAGTAAGCTTTGGAGGCTGGCACCCCGTAAATAAAAACAATGCTTCTATATTGACGTATTTTTTTCTGGATTTTTATGTTCCAAGCTGTCTGCCATTGGTAGCGTCCACCTTGCATCCACCGTAAAAAAAAAAGACTACTGAAGAAATCTTCATTGACTTGTTTTTATGCTACAGCTAACGAGGTATTGATAGACCATATTCCAAAACACTCCGCTTAGTGATTTTATTTACTTTTGGAGCTGACCAAACAACTACGGCCAGCCATTTGGTGGGCATTGCCTTCCCGCCCCTTCTCACTTGTTGCATATATAGTCATAGATTCCCAGTAAGGTTATTTGCACATACCCTGAGGCTCCACAAGTAAACAAAATCACTAAGCGGAGCGTTTTGAAATTTGTCTCGTTAGCTGTAAGTCGTTGCCTTTGTCGCGGAGCATAGCCTTCGGATTCTATTACCAAACATGATAAAATTTAAAGGAGCATACATAGTTTCCATAGCATATTAGCGTGTAAGTATGATAATGTTGAGTTTGTGCATCGTGTCGCAACTCTCATATGAGACTTGCAAGTCAATGACTGTCCAATTAAGTATTATCATTATTAGTTTGGAGGTTCACCTGCAAGTTTATCCATACTACTAAAAACCATTTTTACTGTCTTTGAACAGCCTTGGTGGTTGAAATATTATCGAATCCTAAGCAAGAGAAATAAGATTCGGCAGATCCCAGCAGCGGAAATTGAATTCTCATTGGTGAAATGCGTGCGTCGGAAATCAAAATTCTGCCATATAGTTCCCGCCAACGCTAAATATCCATTCTCCAATCTCATTCTAAGGTGTGTATAAATCTCCTCGATATCTCTTCTTACATCTCACAATCATCTCCGGCTATAATCCCATCATGCCTTCGTCAACAGTACAAATGATGCAGGACCCAGTAGAATGCCCGCCTCACGCTCTCTCAGCCACTCGAACAGCTCGTTCTCGTTGTGGAATTTCGTAGCCAAGGAGGATTATGGCTTCAGCGCTGCCATGCTGATAAGGATGCCTTCCTTGCAGCACAGCGTCAGCCGCGCACAGTCCGGACCTGCTGTCCTTCCATCTGCGCCATTGCCCTATTCGAAGTGCTGTGCAGTTTCGGGCTTGCTCAGGCGGCTTCCCTTTCCTCTGCGTCTGGATCCGAGTCGTCTAGAATACATCCCTCCATACCCCGGTTATTCACAGTCTCCCACCTCCCCTCCGTGATGTACGCCTTCCTGTTCCACACATTTGGCACAGAGCGGGATTGGGTGGTTTATAGCGAGATATACGTATGCTGATGGACGTGATCCAGCACCTCTGCTTCAAGTTCGAGTTCGAGTTGGGGTGAAGCTGGGCCCGCTGGGGCCTGTGAGGAGTTTTGACGAGAGCGGTGGTGTGCAGGCTTGAACGTGGGATCGGGGAGGTTGCTTGGGTACGTGGGGGGAAGGAAGGAGTTTGAGAGATACGGTGAAGAGGTTGGAGAGGCATCGGCAGCAATTGGAGAGGCGGCAGCGATTGGAGAGATATGGGAATAACTTCAAGTTTGCGGCTATGGCGGAGATGCTTTGTGAGGAGGTTTCGTATCGTTGTTTCAGTCTACAGTATATCCTTCGTTGTTGCCTTCTTCATGTTGATCTCATTCTCTGCCTCCTCTAAATTCGATTGTAGATACATCCCTCCATCCCTGGTCTCCCTCCTGTTAATAATGTCCACCGTATCTTTTTAGATTAGATTTTCGGATAGATCTAAGTATTGAACCAATAGCATTTCAGAAACATAAGCAAATAACAGTCGCAAACACCGAAAAAAATGCCTTCTTTTCCAATTCTTTTCAGCATTTCGCCCTCCTTTTTCTTATATATGTAGGATCATAATTTCGCCTCCCCGAGGGGACACTTGTAATAATATTACAACTTGTTTAATAAAAAAACAAAAAAACTCCCGTGAGACCACGGAAGGCAAAGTAGGTGAGGACATAATTCGGCGGGACAGCGCAAAGACTCAAGGAGGGGGTGGACTGTCGACTGATAGTACCCCATCGATGGCGTGGGATTGCATACGTGGGGATTGGCGAGATGCGAAAAGCTACGAAAAGCGTAAGTGAACATACACTTACAATAATATAAAGTGACCTCAACTGCATCGACGTCGAAACGGACTGCGTGAAATCTAGCCGAGGAGTGGACTTACCCCTTGTACATGATTTTCTCTCCAATACGTCGCGCTTGAAATTTCTCCTCAAAACTGAAATTGTAAATGTCAGGGTTCTATTCCAATTTATATATTCTGCATCCCTGTGCGTGAATTTCCGCAAGTTTTGGTGCTAGGGGATTGTCAACTGCAATATACACATAATCTTCACGGGACTCTGTAATAATCTTTGCTGATGTCGCGTAACCACTCCGGTCACGCATACGTCTTCCTTCTCCTACCTCTCGACGTCGACGCCTTTCGCTCCATCTTGTTCCACCATGCGTTTTGTCGTCGCTGATTGTCATCCAGTCGCTAAAGTCGTCCTGGATGCCACCCACGGTGAGTCCCCCCATTTGCTTCCCTCCCCGCTTTCCTGATACGCTCGCTCGCCGTTTCAAGGCTTTATTGGGTGTCCTTAATATCGAGTGAGTATCGTCGTTTAACCCGCACATCAACGAAGATAACTTACTTGATGTTTTTAGTTGGGATTCTTATGAGTCCATGCTGAGGGTACGTTAGTTTCCATTCCTGAGTTTGAAATCGGTTGCTTACCATGCGACAGTGAATGGCCGCTGTGAACTCCCTTCGCCCGCCACCATTCAGGAAGGTGCTGGAAATGAAAGTATGTCAGATCCCTATACCGAATCCCAGTTCATCGACTTACCTGCAGTTGAAATATACAGTGGAAGGAAGTGCAAATACGTGTACGTCGGCCGAAAAGGTTGGACATGCGTCGATAAGTCATAGATTGAACATATCCATGGGGAAGAGTGATGACTCTATTCAGACGGAATGCTTCCAAGTCAGCACCTTCGGCCCTCCATCAATGACATCAACATACCGTATATCCAATGATATCTCAATCGTTACTCCTCGATCCTGGGTCCTTCGCCTTCTGCTCCTTTATCCTCTGATACATAACAAACTTTCCATCATCGTCCTCTCCAACCGCCACCTCCACCAAATCCGCCAAATCAATAATAGCCCCATCCAAAGTCCGAATCACATCAACCGCAGTATCCCAAGCCTCCGCACCCTTGCTCTTCACCAAAATCTCATGCACCTTCTCCGACACCTCCCTCAGCACTGTATGCGCCTTGGCAGCAGGCTCCCCTTGAGACCGAACGAGACGAGTCACGTCCTGGAAGAAGTTGTCAATCATGTCTTGGGGAACGTCCGTGAATGAAGAGCAGAGCTCTCAGGAGTATGACAAGGCAGCGGACGGCTCCAGGAAATACACAGGGCCAAAATCGCCGTCGGCTCGTTGGATGTGGATGAGGCATGTCAAGAGGTAGTTCGTTTGGTCGTGCTCGTGGATCAAGTCCAGCATGG
This sequence comes from Laccaria bicolor S238N-H82, assembly GCF_000143565.1. Classification (NCBI taxonomy): domain Eukaryota; kingdom Fungi; phylum Basidiomycota; class Agaricomycetes; order Agaricales; family Hydnangiaceae; genus Laccaria; species Laccaria bicolor. The sequence goes on from NW_001889899.1 coordinate 540,308, forward strand.
CGTACATCAACGTGAGCGTTAAAAAGGCTGCGGCACCTAAAGTCACGAATTACCCCCAAATTTGAAACTTCTAAGTAACCGCCGAGTAGTGATGCGATGCACGTACCGATGGCCAGACCTTTGACTTTAGACCTGGGAGTTCCATCCTTCCTGAACAGAAGTTTTAAAGCTAAACCGGCTGGCCTGGCGCTGAAAGACGCCTTGTGTATTATCCGTCGCCTTGACGCTTGGAAATGGCGGCTAACAGAGGTTGTTGGCCTGGTGGCGGCCCTCGCATTGAACGTTGAACAGTGGAGTAAACGAAATGACTATTGTTTACTGTTGTTACAGGTTCATATGACAAAGTAAACAACCACTTCCTTCAAGCCACCATAGCTTCGGGTGCTTCGACTGGACTCTCGAGAATGAATGTCGGAGTCCAGCATACTCTAAGTGCGACGTCATGGAAGTGGTTTCGCTTTAAACCTTCTAAAAATTGAATATTGAACTCCGATCTTACAATTCAAATTCTAGGAACGACAACTTTTTCGTTTTATGTATATGAAGCCCTCAAACCAATCCGTGTCGTGTCAACCACCCCTAGGCCTTTTTTCTGACCCTTGGCCATCTCTTTCTCCTTACGTTTCGTAATACAATACTTTTTCAAAAACCAACGTTCCTTGGCGCCGTCGCGTCGACTCTTCTTTTGCTCTTCTTCTCTCCACCTCCTTTGTCCAGCACATGTGACAAGCGACCGCACCGTCAATCCTGTCTACCCCTTTGAGCGCCCCTAACGGTTAGGAGTAGTCAATAAACTAGGAGTCCCTTGTTCATCGTTCATTGAACATGCCCTGCTTTGAACTCAATAAAATCTGCACGAGAAAGTCACCGCAGAGGGAGGAAAAGAAATATTAAGGGAGATGAGGGAATGTCCAGTGGGTAGATATCTTAAATCAGGTTAGTATCATCCACCCTTCCTAATATCTACTCCGTTTCTGTGTCCTGGATCCTAACTGTATTGTTGCCGGAGCCCGAGAGTACACGTCTGCTGTCAAAAAGTGCAACAGACATGATCGGACCTGTTGGCTTCCTCGTCTCCGCATCCCAGATGCGAATTGTCTTGTCGGCCGAGCCCGAGACTGGGCGCCTGCCATCAGGCGAGAATGCGACAGATGTAATCGATTCTGCGTGTCCTTGGAATGGCTCACCCACTAACTTCCCCGTCTGTGCATCCCAGATCCGAATTGTCTTGTCGTCCGACCCCGAGACTACGCGCCTGCCGTCAGGCGAGAAGGCAACAGAGCTGATCCGATTTGTGTGTCCTCGGAATGATTCTCCCACGGGCTTCCCCGCCTTTGCATCCCAGATTCGAATTGTCTTGTCGTTTGACCCAGAGACTACGTGCCTGCCGTCAGGCGAGAATGCGACAGACATGATCGCATCTGTGTGTCCGAGTCGGAATGGCTCGCCCACTGGGTTCCCCGTCTCTACATCCCGGATCCGAATTGTATTGTCGTACGAGCCCGATACTACGTGCCTTCCGTCATGATCAGGCGAGAATGCGACAGATGCAATCCAATCCGTGTGTCCTCGAAATGGCTCTCCTGGCTTATCCGTCTCCACATCCCAGACCCGAATTGTCCCGTCCTTTGACCCCGAGACTACGTGCCTGCCGTCAGGCGAGAATGCGACAGACATGATCGCATCTGTGTGTCCGAGTCGGAATGGCTCGCCCACTGGGTTCCCCGTCTCTACATCCCGGATCCGAATTGTATTGTTGTACGAGCCCGATACTACGCGCCTTCCGTCAGGCGAGAATGCGATGGACATGATCGCATCTGTGTGTCCTCGGAATGGCTCGCCCACTGGCTTCCCCGTCTCTACATCCCAGATCCGAATTGTATTGTCGTACGAGCCTGATACTACGCGCCTTCCGTCAGGCAAGAATGCGACGGACAGAATCACACCTGTGTGTCCACTCAATACGAAGATGGAAGCTGGGGTATGAGTGATGGGTTAAGTCCTTCACAAAAGAAGAATGGTGGCTTTCACTTACGATCTGTCAATTGTTCCATAAACTGTTGGGCTGTCTTCTTATATTGAACATGTGCTACAAGAGGACGGATTGCAATCGACGGGCTTAATTTTAAATTGGCTCGATGAGCCCCCAGGATGTCTACCGTGTTATGCAGGATTTGAGACATGATCTCAGGCTCGAGAGCAGGTTTCTTCAGGGCGTCAACGGCTTGATCGTATAGTGGTTGACATCCATCCGCTAAATGTGGCCATATGTGAGCTACGGAAAATTTTGAGGAACAGAGCAAGTTTACCCCCCCAAGTTGCAATTTGGCGCAAAATCTGCCACACAGTACTATCACGCTCGGTTATGAACTTCTCCACATGGGCGCGCACAGCGTCGTCCAAGTCCAATTCCAGCCAATCGCCGAGCCCCTCCAGACGCGCTGTATCCCAGAATGATGGATCGTCATCCACAGAACGTGCTTTTGGAGTGTACTCGCTCTTCAAATTTCCGGCCAGCAAGAGAGATCCATGGATCTTCTGATTAGCGTGTATTTTGCGGCTTGATCCGAGGTGAGGCCTAAAAACAGTTAATTCAAGTTGAGGTATTGCCTGCAGTTGGAGAACTTGCTTGCGAGTCGTCTTTTTTCCATTTTCGCGCCTCGTGTATGTCAATCTATACCAGGGATAAAGCTCAAGCGGCCACCAGCCCAACGTCAAAGATTTGATAACATTGATCTGCTCGTGACGAGAGAGCTCACGCTCGAATGGTTTTGTGCGAAGACCGAGCGCCCTCGCTTCAAGCACCATCCACCTCAGAGGAGGTCTGCTACGATCCATCCCCGGGTTCTGGACATTCCCGCCTCCTCTAAATGTAAAGACACGACAATTCCGAACCCCCTAGTGGACAGGTAAAGGCACTTACATATCCGAGTGTGTGCCCGCAAACCAGACTTCCAAGGTTTGTGGATGCACTTTTTTCATACCCTGAGAGCGGTCAACCTCGTTGCTTGGGGATATATCTTTCGTAGTTTCGCCCTCATTCTTCGTGGATGGATTAGTTCCCTTTTTTGAGGATCCATGGTCAGCACTTGAAGGGGTCTTGTCGGCCGGTTTTTCGCAAGTGGCTGAACCTCCATAAGCATACTCGGGCAAGAATTTGACCCGTCGCTCGTCGAGCGCCAGTGCATGACGGAAGAAGCAGACATGTTTCATCCCATCGATCGTTCGAGGGAGCATTTTCTTTCCGCGTGTGATCCCGATGGACGAGACACTATCCCTAAAACTCTTCTCGTGTACAGGGTTCCATAAAGGCAGAGTACGTATTACATACCAGGCACCAACGAAATGCACTCGTACGTTGTTGTATGAGAAGGCCTGCTTGAAACGCTCGGCGCTGCTTGTGTGTGTCGTCTGCGGCGATCCAACTGTCACTGAACTTGATGGCTTATCACTTTTCGGATCTACATATAGCTCGTATGCACTGAAGATAAACAATCAATGAATAATAAAGTATGGAATATCTTGAGCGCACAATGGGATCTGCATCTCATTTCCCTTATGAATCAGGCCGACCTAGATGTTTCCGAAGACGTCAACTGGGTCTGCCAATGCTCCCAGAACGTAGTGCACCTTGTCGATCATTGCCGAGAGCGCACGGACTTGGAACGCACCACGAGAAAAGCCTGTAGATCCCTCAGCATAGACAGACATAGAAGTCACATATTGTTCTAACGCACCGAAAAGAAATATACAATCCCCAGGCTCATAATTGTCCGACAACCAGCGATATGCACCCAATAGTGTTCGTTCAAAATTCCTGAACAAAAAAAGACGTAAAAGAAAAGCAAGATATATGAAGCAACCACTCAGCGCACCATGCGATCGCCAAATCGATCTTATGAGAAACCACCTGCCGGTAATATTTGAATGATTTCCAAGATGGCCGAGCGTACGTCCCGATACCACTGTTGTACCAAGTTTTCTGGTTCCCGCTCTCCTTTAAGATGCGATTGTACAATTCGATAACATTTGTGTTCTTTTAAGAGTGTCAGCAACTGCCGCTGGACAGCATCGCAAATGCATACCCTCTCTCCGAACTGATTTGCGGTACCGTCGATGCAAACGATGAGGTTTCTACCACCGATCTTATGCTCACACAGTGGTTTGATTTCTGTGGTGACAGGGCCCGCAGTCGCTTATCAAGGAAAAATCAGGGTTGTTCATCAAAGGACCGTAGATGTGGACGAAATAGTCATTACGTTTCTCGCCTTCAACAGAGGGTATAGGATCGTCTGCCATGGAGGAAAGGGAAGTGGGTAACTGTGATGGAATGGAGGGAGGTAAGGAGAGTGCTCACTGGACGTTGCTCGAGATTATGAAGCCTCCAGGCTACCTCGTGGTAGGTGCATGTCATTAGCGGGTGACATGTTGACAGGATACACGGTAGGAACGATCAAGGTACAGTCGTGGACAGCCAAAGTCAACTAATTTTATGATCGTGATATGAGGACCCTGCACAACCTTCAATAGTACTTTTTATTGCAGAAACGTGAAGATTCAAGTTAGGACTCAATGCTTTGATTTCCACGAGCCGATTTTTCAAAATTGATGAAATGAGAAATTTTACTCCCAAAATATTGGCCGACCCTTAAATGGACCCCTAAAATCATGAAAAATAGCGCAATCGACTTCTTTTTTAAAGCTGCATCTGATTCTGGACTTTGGGGAAATTCTGATGAGCCGTTTTTGTATGGTGCACCAGACTTAGTCACCGCTACATTTGTACAGCGGCCAATTTGGTTGGCAAAATTTTTTGAAAAATATATCTCTTCTTTTATGGGTGGAAATTGTTCCTTGCACATTCTGTTTGTCCAAAAAGATGCTTTACGCAGTTACTGAGGGTTTTTAGACAACGGGTCACTCAATATTAGCTTGGTAACCCCTGACAGGGTCTACCCAAATATAGAAATTGTATACCATATATAGCAATCCGGCCAAATCCCAGCCGTCAAATTTTTTTATCTCCATCAGTTTTGATGCAAATAAAAATCGGTCTGGTAGTTTTGTTTGCCTTTGCAAAAGAAGCATTTTTACCAGAGGGATAAGAAAAAGGTGAAATTTTGGACCCTTAAATTTCTTTGTACAAAAGTAGTGGTGACTAAGTCTGGTGCACCATAGAAAAAAATGATTTTAAACTACCGAAAATGGCAATTCAGGGTCTTCCCACCCCTTTGGACCCTCAATAAACCCTGTCTCTTTGACACCCCTCCTCTCCCCACCTTTAGCAAATTGTATATCATTGATTTCCAATCAGAATTATAATATTAGACAAGAGCCACTAAATTTTTCAGTCACCTCTGGCATTGGGAACCTGCCAAGGGGGTCTTAAGAGCTGCTGAAGAGCCCTACTGAATGACAAAAATAGTCCAAATTTTTGGCCAACCCAATGTCTCATGGGAAAAACTTCAAAGAGGTGTTTTTGGACATATTTTCACATCCTGAGTTCGAATCTGAAGTCAGAATGTCAAAATATTTAGTCCTTCCCAAGATATCAAATTGGTTGACTTTGGCTGTCCACGACTGTAGTATTGTTCGATTGTGTCTATGAATACTCTGTGAGTTACACCAGTGGCCTAGTATAGTACATGTCAAAGTTGGCGTAGTTGTAGGCAGGCGACAAGTTGACAGGATACACAGTAGGAATGATCGAGGTCAAGGGGCTCCCAGTGGAAAAATCCATAACACTCCACTCCCCCATGTGACTTCCGATCCTGCTTACAGGGTCCTGGTCAGTCGCTTACATGAGTTGCAGCCCTTCCAGCTAATTGTGAAACGATAGAGCAGCTCAGTTCCTGTTCCAGCTCAACTGTGAGTTTGTTTGTGGCAGACATAATGTCGGAAATTTCCCTGGCACCTGATAAGGGTTGTTAGGCACCCAAGGCACCTGATGTCTTATATTAATAATGGCTTACAATTTTGCAGTTAATTTATTATTGCAATTTTCAATAATGAGAGTGCATTTGTGAATTGGAAGTTCTGGGGTGATTCCGGCAGGAACTATGGTGGCAAAATTGGTCCGCCACGCAACCCATCACTAGCACTCCCTATAACTCTTCAAGTTTGCTATATTCCTTCAAAGCAATACTCCTATACTTTTTGTTATGTTACTGTAATCATTGTTTTCTACCTTTATGATATATATGGCATCCACCTCTCCTCAGATCAACTTTGTCTGTCAGCATGCTAGGTGGCAAAACATGGTCAAGGCTCTGGATCTGCCAAGACAGGCAATTTTGCTTTCCCCAGAGGTGCCCATCTCTCGCTGCATTGGGCATATTCTCAGTGGAAAATTACGAGTCCTGGAGTTTACATAAGGAATTGTTCTTATACAGACCTGTTTTTTTGTCATATTATTCTTTGAGAGCTATAGACAAATAGTACCAAATAGATGTCAATTTTGTACTGAAAAGTGGATGTCCACTTTTCAGTTTAGAATTGACACTTGTTTGGCTGGATTGCTGGTCTGCATCCAAGTAATGGCAAGACAGACATAAAAACCCTCTGGTAAAGTGGTGGTATTTTTGAATAAACATCTATTTTGAACAAAGACCTATCTAAGGTACAGGGGGGACCAGCAGATGAGCAATCAGGCCTCAGGTGGTGCCTGACATGGAGCAGCTCACTGTGTGCTGTGCTGCGGTGGTGTGACAATATGGAACTGAGGATGGGCAATGAGATGGTAGTTGATGTTGTCAGCCAACATTGGCATGGAAAAGGGCAGGGTGGTAGTACTTCTGTATCACCTCCCTTCTCCGTCCATTTTGAGATGATGTTTATGCCCATAGTGTCCCAGTAGCCATTGTGAACTGTACAAACAATATTTCCTGTCTTCAAGCTCTTCATCTTTGCAAATCAGGAGGAACTCTTGTTCATATGCAACTTGCAATTGCAGCATCAAAAGGTGGGAATTTGGCAGCTTCAGACAGCCAGAAAAGAGTACAGCTGCTGCTAATCCTGCCCCCTGTCACAGGTGAGGAGAGAAAAAAATGGTTGAAAGCTACTCCACACTAACCCCATCAGGAAGTGGCAGTGGCAGCAGTGAGATGCTGACCACCACTGTGCAAGGAATCACAAAACAGCTATCAATGTCTCTGCTTCGTACACCAGTGTGCCAGTGCCAATGTACAAGAACCTTTCGATGACAGCTACAGCATCTTCCAGCTCCTCATCCTCATTGTTAGAGTCTATGATATTCCTATGAATACAGGTCAGTAGTTAATCATATGTAGACAATGTTACCTAGATTGAGAGTCAAGTGTAGAATGTAATATGTAGAGGGCATGTGATCCTAAAAGCATAGAGAGTCTTGTCTTGATTATCTGATGGGCAGCATCACTTGATGATCAGAGGTGTTAGCGCTTAGCTTTAATGGTTGATCAAAGTTGATTGATAGTGCTAAGCCTTACCAAATCACTCAAGGATGCTGCTCAGTTCAGAGAACTTAAGTCAAGTCAAACTGGGGTAAAAGTAAGTATGATCCTTACTTCTTACATTTCAACTAATTTAAATACATGCAGTATCTAGTTTAGAAGTATCTGGTTCATTCATATTTGTGCTACAATGTTCTCTCAGATTCTTTACCAAAGCATGACTCAATCCAGAGTTGTTTGGTCAAACCTGTAATCCTAACAAGCCTAACAAGATGTGCAATGCATATACAAGTCAGCGAACGTGTTTGTGAACACTTCAAGTCAAATGACAACAGAATACAACTATCCTATAGAATAGTAAACAGAATACAACTACAGTTGAGTGCAAAAAGAATGAAGGTTGGTTCATTTTTCTGGTTCTTTCTAAGAATCTATTGTGCCTCAAATGTATTTGTGTATTCCCTTGGTATGGGTTAATTTCAGTGAAAGCTGGAGCCTTGAGAAGGTTTTTATTCTGGAGGCCATTTTTGGCATCTGAAAAAAAAAAAATTGTACTAACTGGCGAGGTAGCCAGAACATATCTCTGGTCAACCTGAATGAGCCTATCAAAGAATTAGTTAAAAATACTGAGCGGTTATGCTTGTAGAGCCTCCAGAAAATGGTCATTTTGTGCTATTTTGGTCATTTTTGGCCTGTTTTAGACAAAACAAGCCATTTTCCAAAGCCTCTACAGACCTAACTGCTCAGTATTTTTGACTGATTCTTTGATAGGCTCATTCAGGTTGACCAGAGGTATGTTCTGGCTACCTCCCCAGTTAGCGCATTTTTTTTTTTTCAGATGCCAAAAATGGCCTCCAGAATAAAAACCTTCTCAAGGCTCCAGCTTTCACTGAAATTAGTCCATACCAAGGGAAGTGTAACACAACTACATAATGTAAAAGAATACACAAATACACTTGAGGTACAATAGAATCTTAGAAAGAACCAGAAAAATGAACCAACCTTCATTCTTTTTGCACTCAACTGTAAGTGATAACTAGTCAGATAATACAACAGTTGGAACAAGACATTGGTGGAGTTGTCTGGTAGTGAGAATGAAAGGATAAAAGACTAGTAATAACCTGAGTACTCTAACATACCCCCCCTGTCCTTAAAATTCGAAGTACCCGTTAATCATCATGAATGTCTGCCTCTGGGAGTGAAAGAATTGGGAATGTGGTTGAGTTTAGTGGGGATAATGTGGAAGTGTATGGTGTAAGATCTCCAGCTCCTCACTTGACATACCCCTTGTTGACCAAAGTCTCCTTGCTGAAGACATCATAATTGGAGTAGCATCTTGCATAGGCTGAGTGTACTGGATGTGGGATGAGGCTCCTGTTGTCTGGCAAATATTTCAATGCTAATATTTTTAACAGATATCCCAGCTGCTTACCGTAATGCACGTCTTCCATAATAATGTCCTTGTCGGTCATAAGGCTTCCAACCTTGCTAGACAAATCACTGGTCAAAGAGTTACAGGTACAGGTTGAAGGAAGAGTATAAGAATTGAAATTGGTGTGCACTACGATCCATGTTAATATGTGAAAAATTATGAGTCTAAAATTCATACCATCAAATCCCTTGATAAGATGATGGTTGGGAAATTCTAGTCTCGAGCTATTCTGAGTAGGTGTTTCCCAGTTCCAACCTGAATAAAGGCCCAGGTATGCTGACTGGCTGCACACCGTACAAATCCATTGTACAGCTTGTCTTCCCATGGTCTGGAAGTTGGTGAACCATGCTTGAATGTTCTCCTGTGAAGTGTATCCATAAAGCAGATTCATGCAGTCAGGGCTCAAGGTCAACAGGATTGCTGGACGTTCCATAGCGATGCAATAAAATTGGAACTGAGGGATGTACATGCACTGCGTGATGGGAACAAGTGGATCAACAGGAATGGAATGAATGGCTGCACATGTAACAATGTGAGCTATGTGGCATAACACCCACGGGCCACCACAAAGAAGTGCCAGTGGCGGGGTCAAGTGCATACAGAAGTTGGCCAGTAGGAAGGGTAAGTGTGATAAAGTTGTCAGTAGTTAGACGGTAGTTGAGTGGGTTGATGTCGTCGATGATAGTGTTGGACAATTGAAAGACATCAGGAAAATCACTTTTTTTCTGGGACAAACATGTTTGTAAGCTTTTTCCCAGGGTGTCACAAGGGTGGATGTCCTGGGGCAACCTGAACTGTCCTGAGATAACCTGAAACTACCAGTATACTAGATTTCAATAGAAAGAACATTTCTTATTGTATATGAATCATTATGATCAAAATGAGGCTGGAACAAGAAGAAACTACACCACTGTTCAGAGATTGATTGACCTACAAAAAGTGCAACAACAAAGAAGATGAAGTATCCTTTGCAAAACATGTTCGTTTTTTGTGTTCTTTTTTGCGCTGGAAAGCGGCGTTTCAGTCATTTCCAACGCGTCTATATACGTAGCATTTGGTTCAAAACTCACAGGACTATGGACCAATTACTGGCAAAGAATCTGCCCCAAAATGGTAAATGTTATCGGAGGTCACCGTAAACGTCGAAATAATATGGGCTCTTAGACCCGTTTTAAAGCTCTAATTTGTGCGTTTCCAGCAAGCCTAAAATCGCATGAAATGGAGCAGAACTCATGATGATATAATATATGTTACATCACTTCAGTCACCCATTTTAGGGTACCTATGAGGTACATCAATTCCTTGATTTAGGGTACCTTGAGGGTACCCATTCTGGGGTGGTATATGAGCTCAATACCAATACCATGGTACCATGGAATGGAAAATCCATACCATATCCCACTCATACCAATACCATGTTACCATACCATACCATGTCATCTCATACCATACCAAATGATCTCATACCATACCATACCATCATACCAAAACTGTCACGGGGTGTCTGGGGTCCTTTTCCAAAATATATAAATTATTTCTGCAGGCTGCAATACTGGTCCATTGGGTGCCATTTTTTGTGGGGTGGTTCTCCAGGTTTTTCCTGAGATATTAGGCTACAAATTGAGGCCAGATAGTCCAAACCATCTATTGAAAATGAGTTTAAATAGGCTTTATCCCAGCTTTCCCATGCATCCAAAGCCATTTAATGATACATATCTTTCCCAGTCCTTTCAATTAGAACAATATTCATCACAGATAAATCAATACTGCATCCATTGTGATGATGTGGTATTTGAGAAGGAAAGAAAAGAAGACATTTTCTGTATTGGCTATCAGTCCTGAACCATGCATGATACCAAGTCAAGTTATGGATTAGAAGTGGGGTAAGGTTGAGTGGGGAACATGGTAAAGAAAAGTGGGGTGTTGGCAAAAAAGGTAAGCAGAGGATTTTCAGCTGATATAGATAAGCCAAGTTATGGATTAGAAGTTGGATAAGTTTGAATGGGGAAAATTGTAAAGAGAGGCAGGGTGTTGGTGATAAATTAAGGGAATTTCAGGCTGATATAGATGTGTCAAGTTATGGGTTAGAAGTGGGGTAAGGTTGAGTGGGGAACATGTGGTAAAGGACCAAGGGGGTGTTAGTGAATTCAATGGTGGAAAGCTGCCGTGCCAAACTACATCCCATCTGCATGCTATTAAGGGTATTTGCAAGCTGGACATGTGTATACCAATAAGTGCTGGAGGTATTGTCAATGAACTGAATCAAAGTCATACCTCCAGACCAACTCCAGACAATCATATCATATGGTATGGTACCTTCCTGAATCATACCACTGGTATGGTATCTGCCTTTCAGAATAATACCATATGGTATGGTATCACTGCAAACATTCCAACATACTGACGTGAGAATATTTTGAGAGTATTTTGATGGTACATAATTTTTTCCCAAAATACCATCCACCAGGTATGTGATTGGTATGAAGATATATATTTTATTACCCACACTGAAGTATCTGATTAGTATTTTGATTGTATTCAAATGTTTTTCCTCAATACTGGGTCACATACTAGAATAATACTTCTATCACAGTATCTTAACTTTGAACAAAATATCTTCAACATACTGATTGACCAATATTTTAAGAGTATGATTCTTCAGGATAAGATACTTTGAAAACATTATATATAATATTCAAAAGATACTTGTATGATACTAGAGAGTAGATATAAAGGGAATATCTTGAAAGTATGAAAATATATCACATTTTTATATTGAATACTAACATGATATTAAGCAGATACTCATTAAAGATGACCAACATACTGAGATGCCAGTATTGTGCTAGTATCAAGAAGAAACAAACAATACCGTCTGACAGGTATTTTGTTGGTATGGAAAAAATATGAGAGTGAAATATCTATATACTATTCAAATATTGCAGGCAGAGTATCCAAATAGTATGCTACAATATTTTATCATACTGTTTGAAAGCTACATTTCATACTTTTATAATAAAAGCATAATACTGGTGTATGGAAATTAAAAAAGTATGTGAAGGGTATGATATTGAACAGAATTTTAAAATCAACAATTTTAATGTGAGGATTCAATACTAGATGAGAAGTAATGAAGATATATCATAATATTATACAATATAATATCATGTCAGTATCAGAAGGGTATACAAATTTCAACTTGGTAATTTTGAGGTGGGGATTAAATACTAGTTGAATACTTGAAGAGGAGTATTGAAAGTATATCATAATACTACACAATATAATATAAGAATGGTATCAGATAGGTATAGTAATACAAAATGAATAGTTTTAATGTGAGGATTAAATACTAGTTAAATACTAGAAGAGGAGTATTGGAAGTATATCATGATAGTATATAATATGATATGAGAGTAATAGAATAGTATGATTAAAGTATGATAATAATACCTTGCTTGTATGAACAATGAGAGAGTATTGAAATATTTTTATGATAGAAGTTAGCATCATACTAGGGAAAGTATTGAGTATATATTGTATACATGTATCCTTGTATCCTTGTATTCATGTATTCATGTATGCACATATTCTTGTATTCATACATCCATGTACATATATGCATATTCTTGTATTCTTTTATTCAGGTATCTATGTATACATGTATCCTTGTATTAAGGTATCCACATCTATGTGTATCCTTGTATTGATGTATCCATGTATACACATGTTCTGTATTCCTGTATTTACATATACACATATTCTTGTATCCTTGTATTCAGGTATCTGCATATACATGTATCCTTGTATTCATGTATCTACATATACATATACACTTGTATTCTTGTATTCATGTATACATGTATCCTTGTATTCACATATACACATTACACATATACATGTATCAAGTATCCTTATATTCATGTGTTCATGTATTCATATGTTCATGTATTCATGTATCTGTAGAAATACTAAATGAGTGTTAGATAAACTCAGTGATAAGTATGTGCAACATTGAATCCATGCTTTCGATACTTTCACTGCATTCTCTTTGGCTAATCATCTTCAAGTGACATTTTCTGGACCTTACCATGGTGTTATGCTGCAGGATTGGACTGGGAAATTACAGTATCACATTGTTTGCACTACTTTCTGCCATTCATTTTGAAGGCTTCAAGTGCATCAGGTGGGAGGGATGCATGGGCATGGACAAGAAGTTGATTCACAAATGAAAAGAATGAAAAAGCTACAGAAGATGTTAACACTCTTGGCAATAATTCACTACCAAAATTTTGGACAACTTCTAATTGAGCAGTGTGCTTGGCTCATCTTGTTACAATATGGCTCGTAATCTTTGGTGTACTCCTATGAGTATACAAGTTGTCAGTAGAAATTGAATACAAATGAATAACTATCTGGGTTACCAAAGAAGACACGAGCAAGACCATAGGGTTCTGTAAGTATCTTTGAAGTATTTTAGAGACTTTGAAACTGAGTAAGGAAATTGAGTACCAGACTGCTGAATGATTAGAGCGAGTCTTTAATCATATGTGATGTCAGTGTGAAGCATAACAATCTTAGGACAGCTTCAGACTGGGTAGCATGAAGCTTTACCTGGTCCTACAAGAGTACTGCTTGTGCTTACAGCAGTTCTCAAATATGAGAGATAAAGTGGGGTAAAGTTAAGAGATGCCTCTCTTGCATTCAAAGAGGCAGTATTTATATACAAGGGATATTCTACACTATTTTACAATGTTCCAATGCCAGTGAGTTAGTATAACTTGCACATGAGTTCAGTTCAAGTTGTTTGGTTGCACCTTGCTTGCCAAACACCACTCATTCAAGTCAATATGAAGTCAGTACTAACTTCTAAGTGTCAGAAGTAGAGGGCACAGACTCTAAGCTCATGCAAATGTCATGGTATGAGCAGAACACAACTACGTGGATACAGAATATGCATATATATGGATACATGGATACATAAATACAAGAATACGTGTATATGTCGATACGTGAATACAAACATATGTCTGTTTGTGTATTCTTGTATTTATATATATGTGTATTCTTGCATTCATGAATAGGATACATGTATTCATGTATCTTATCTATTCTTGTATTTATGTATCCACATATATGTGTATTCTTGTATCCATGAATATGTATATCCATGAATATGTATATCCATGAATATGTATATCCATGTATATGTATATTCTTGCATCCATGAATATGTGTATCCTTGTATCCATATATGCATGTATCCATGTATCCATGTATATGCATATTCTTGTATGCGGGTATCCATGTATGTGGGTATCCTTGTATACACATAGCTATGTATTCATGTATCCAACATATATGCATATTCTTGATGAATACATGTATACATGACATGGATATGTGTATACATCACATATATGTGGATATATGGATACAAGGATACATGTATACATGTATACATGAATACATGAATACATGAATACAAGAATACACATATATGTGGATACATGAATACACATGTATACAGGGATACCACATATGCGATAATGAGCTCAAGTGGAGAATCCTGAATTTGAACAAGATCTGCTTCCACAAAAAAAATTGATTATGCTTGTGTAGATTTGTACTGTTTAGAAAGCTGGCTGAATATATTTTCAAACCCCGTCCATCAAACATCTAGAAGATAATCTAGGTTTCTAAACTCTATGGGAGTACTGTAGCTGCCTATCACACTCTTTGTACATGACTTACAGGAATTAATATGGATGTAGAGTTATGAGATGTCATTCAAGGTATATTGAGAATAATATTTCAACTTTGAATTGGACAGGGGAGTGATTATTTTGTGAGGCAGGTAGCCTTGTTTACTTGATGATGCAGCATCTCTGTTCAGCTCATGACTGGTGCTGTCAGTTATTGTGGAGCCGGTTATTGTGGAGCCAGTGGTAATTGCGGCTTCACAAGTGCTGTCAAGAGCCTCCACAACCAGACTTGTCAATTTTGTGAGTCACAAGACCTGAGCTGAGACTGATCTGGGGGAGAGTTGCCGAGCACTTATACATGCTTAGCTCAACCTGTTACCACAGAATAGGTGGCACATGACCTGAGGCCTGAGGGGAGTGCTTTCTTTATTTGGCTTTTACTCCAAATGTTTAACCATAGCCAAGCCCCTTCACCCATTTAAGGTTTTAACGACATCGTTGATTGTCAATTTACTCATTCCATTTTATTCCAGGTTTCTCTTCCTATATGCATACATCAAATTACTGATATATTGAACTTCTTTGATCCCATACAACATATGCTTCCCAGCTTGGCTCACGACTCTGCTCACACACACCTAGCTGAACTGACACGACAACCATGTGGCACAGAACCATGACATACACTATGGATACATGAATACAAGAATATATGAATACAAGAATACTTGTCTACATGGATACAAGGATACTTGTATACATGGATACATGAATACAAGGATACAAGAATATGTGTATATGTGGATACCTGAATACAAGGATACAAGAATATATGTATACATGGATACATGAATACAAGGATACAAGAATATATGTATACATGGATACATGAATACAAGGATACATGTATATGTGGATACCTAAATACAAGGATACACATATGTGGCACAGAACCATGACATACACTATGGATACATGAATACAAGGATACAAGAATATGTGTATATGTGGATACCTGAATACAAGGATACAAGAATATATGTATACATGGATACATATGTAGATACCTAAATACAAGAATACACATATATGTGTATACATAGATACTGGAATACAAGAATACAATTATACAATTATACATGGATAGATACAGTCATCCACCCACCAATGATACGCCACCATCATTTGATACACTTTTGACCAACTAATATCTCACTCAATACTACATCAATCTTTGTGAAATAAATTGTAACATGCACTACAAGTTCACATCTACCGTAGTACAAAATTTGGGAACAATTGAAGCAGTATTGGTGCTGCTGTGAAGTTTTCAAAACGGACTGTTTTTGGAAATTGCTGCAATACAGTCACACCACCCAATGATACACCCATAATTTTGACTTTTCTTCCTGACCTGTGGTTCAAACATTCTGAAATTTGGTAAGGTTATAGAATGTAATTTATCTCAAATATTCATGTAGTTTTTATGGCTGAATGTTGTACCTCAAATTGTTGGATGCAATTTCTCAGTTTCGGCGTATCATTAGCAGGTGGATGACTGTACATGTATACAATTTATACTCAATACTCTGTCTAGTATGATGATATCTTCTATCATAAAAAACATTTCGATACTCTCTCATTGTTCAAACAAGCAAGGTATTATTATCATACTTCAATCATACTATTCTATTACTCTCATACCAATCTCTATATCCACACTATACTATCATATAAGTACAATTCTTCTTATCATTGGAGTTAGCATACCCATTTTATACCATTCTCATATTATATTATATACTATCATGATATACTTCCAATACTCCTCTTCTAGTATTTAACTAGTATTTAATCCTCACATTAAAACTATTCATTTTGTATTACTATACCTATCTGATACCATTCTCATATTATATTGTGTAGTATTATGATATGCTTTCAATACTCCTCTTCAAGTATTCAACTAGTATTTAATCCCCATCTCAAGATATATCTTCATTACTTCTCATCTAGTATTGAATCCTCACATTAAAATTGTTGATTTTAAAATTCTGTTCAATGTCATACCCTTCACATACTTTTTGAATTTCCATACACCAGTATTATGCTTTTATTATAAAAGTATGAAATGTAGCTTTCAAACAGTATGATAAAATATTGTAGCATACTATTTGGATACTCTGCCTGCAATATTTAAAGAGTATATAGATATTTCACTCTCATACTTTTTCCATACCAACAAAATACCTGTCAGGCAGTATTGTTTGTTTGTTCTTGATACTAACACAATACTGGCATCTCAGTATGTTGGTCATCTTTAATGAATATCTGCTTAATATTGTGTTAGTATCCAATATGAAAATGCGATATATTTTCATACTTTCAAGATATTCCCTTTATATCTACTCTCTAGTATCATATAAGTATCTTATCCTGAAGAATCATACTCTTAAAATATTGGCCAATCAGTATGTTGAAGATATTTTGTTCAAAGTTAAGATACTGTGATAGAAGTATTATTCTAGTATGTGACCCAGTATTGAGGAAAAACATTTGAATACAATCAAAATACTAATCAGATACTTCAGCATGGGTAATAAAATATATATCTTCATACCAATCACATACCTGGTGGATGGTATTTTGGGAAAATTTTATGTACCATCAAAATACTCTCAAAATATTCTCACATCAGTATGTTGGAATGTTTGCAGTGTATGTGGATTCCAAAGCCATACCATTCCATACCATCATACCACATGGTATGGTATCTGTCTTTCAGAATAATACCATATGGTATGGTATGTGGATTCCAAAGCCATACCATTCTATACCATCATACCATATGGTATGGTAACCATTCCAGACAATCATACCATATGGTATGGTATGTGGATTCCAAAGCCATACCATTCCATACCATCATACCACATGGTATGGTGACCATTCCAGACAATCATACCATATGGTATGGTATGTGGATTCCAAAGCCATACCATTCTATACCATCATACCATATGGTATGGTAACCATTCCAGACAATCATACCATATGGTATGGTATGTGGATTCCAAAGCCATACCATTCTATACCATCATACCACATGGTATGGTATGGTATGTGATCTCTGGTATAGCCTCATACCATATCTTTGGTACCAAACCCCATTCCAATCTGTCTACCAAATAACAGTAATACCATCAGTATGGTGCATCTTGAATTTTTCCAAGTCCAAGCAGCATAGCACAAGTATTCCAATGGCACATTGATAATTCAACCAGTGAAACAACAAGGTCTACATGATCCTAACTACCAATATATCCGGTGACCAGCACTGAAGAGTACTAAGTACCACAAAACCCTATGTACTAGATAGTGTAGTAATTCTAAGTCCCCCAAACGAACCTGCATGACACAAACATCCACATGGATGTGCACCAACTCCTGAACTCTGCCTGACCATCAATTCTCCTCCTCCGTTGAAGACATTTCAGAAACCCTGGCCCTCACTAGGAAGTCGTCGACATAGCACACCACCCTGTGAGTTGCTCCCCATCACCAGCCTCTGAATGCCCCCGTCCAACCCCGCAAGTGCCAAACCCAGCAAATCCTTCGTTTCCTTGGCCATAGTAGCCATGAGAGTCATACGGACGACCATGTCCTCGATATTGGGGGCAGATGCCACGGCCTCTTCCACCAAAGTCAGATGGTGCATACTGTCATGGATGGTGACCATAATATTGGAAATTCGAGAACTGGGGTGGAGGTTGGTGATGGTGATCCTGCATGGAAAAAGAGGGTTCGAACCTAGTCGCCTGATACTCATCCATGAAAGTGTTGTGCCCATCTTCGTCATACATGTTAACATCCGCATCGTAGTCATTGTGATTGTGAACATCGGCGTCATTCCATGGAATGACACCTCTCGGACGGTTTGACCCAGCATCGTCATGAGTACGCCACTGCTGGGACATCCCATGGGAATTGAGTCCTTTGTCCAACCCGCACTCATTTCCTGAGCCCTGGGTCATGCTATGGGGATGCTGCCCTTCTTGACTCTCCCAACCACTGTCTCTGGGTCCACCTCGGTTATTGCGCACTGGCCGTGAACCCAAATCAGCCCCTTGGCCTGGCTTCTCCTGGCGACAGACATGTTTGGCCGGAGGAGAGTGAATGGGGGAGATAACAGGAGCGCAAGAGTTGCCGGCCTGAGTATCCTCATCAGAAGTCGGTGGTTTTTCGACCTGGACACCAGCTCCTGAAGGCTTGGAGTCCTCACGTAACTTGCGCTTCTGCCTGCCAACTTGTGTGGAGGTTGTTGCCGTCTTCTTCTTTTTGACTACCTTCAAGGTGTTGACCTTGATCATCTGGCTACGAGCTCTGGCACAGAGTAGTGGAGGGCAGTCAGCACCTCCATCATTTTGTCGAGCCGCATTTTCAACCTCTGGCAAGCAGTTTCTGACATGGGCAAGGACGACGAGTGCCCCTGATTTGGATTCGCCAGTAACGATTAGTGTTCGCAAGTTCAGTTCAGTCCGGTTTTTTGCCCCCAAAACGCGCAACCGTGGACCGCAACCGGTCTAGGACCGACCCAGATATTGAGGGAACCGAACCGAACCACCTAGGACCGGTCTATTTCGGTCTATGGAGCCGGTTCAGACCGATCCAGACCGGTTTTTTTGCGTATAATTTATTATACCAATATAAACCATTTGTATCTTGACTATTATTACTCTGAAAAATAAACAGGTTATATGAAATAGTAAAGCATGTAAATACCCGTCATTCTACCAATTTTGAAGAGATTTAATGAAGATTTGACATAGCTATGACTGCAACCGAATTACATCTCGTAGAGACTCGGGTAAAATATGGATTTGGTTATATCTTTCTCAATTCTTAACCGTTTTTGATGAAACAAAAACCCAATAAAAGGTAATAAACGTGGTTACAAGGGTATGTAACGCACGTGACCGTTTAACCGGTTGCAACCGATCAAAACCGGTCTTTGAACGGTTTTAATATATTTTCGAAATGAGGCAACCGGCAACCGGACCAACCCCAAATTGGGGCAACTGCAACCGAAAAAAAGACCGGACCATGGTCCGGTTCAGTTCGGTCCACCGGTTTTTTGCGGTCCTATGGACTGAACCTTTAAACACTAGTAACGATGGGTATGTCCAGCCAATCCTCACTCCCCTCTGCCAAGTCCATGTAATCTAAAGCCCAGTCAATTAGAACATGCATCATGAACATCACCAGTCAAACTTACCATCAGACCGGGAGACAATTTGAGGAGCTAGCTCCTTCGTCTCATCCTTGCTAATCATGTACGTGAATATCATATTAATCCCATTTGAACTGATGTCGGTTATTGACCATCCCTTTGCTCCAGGGATGGGTTCATTGCAAGGCCAACGTTCAAGAATCATTCGATCGTCATGGCAGTGGGTGAAGAAGTTGGCCCACAAAGCCAACGCCGAAGCTATCACAGGACCTGCACAATCCACTGCAAACCGATCAGCAGGTAGCTCACCCCAACAAGACAAATGGAACTTACCAATCTGAAATTTCATTAGGTAAGGTACACATCTCTGTGAATGATCTCGAGAAGATTCCATGGGTCGAGACCCTTCCGCGGTTCGGCAATTCCAATAAGACGCAGGAACAGCACTCATTGGCTGAGTTAAATCAGGGTCGGAAGAGCTTGCCACACCTTTCGAAGACTTGGATTTTTTGGCCAGACTTTTTGTAACCTTCGTGTGCTCCCTGGGTTCCATGGGGGGCAGCTGCGGCACTGTGCTTGAGCCTTCTACATTTGCGTCCAAGTTCGCCACATCAACTCCAAGCAATTGCGAGATGTCCACAGTTTCTGGTACAATAAAATTAGAGGCCATCCCCCTGCATAGTTAAAGGTCAATATACCTTCTCAATTGATAATACTTATATCACTAACCAAAGGAGCATTGTCAAATGATGAAGTAACTTCTTGATGTCCACTTGACTGTGCTTGATGACACATTGCAGCAAAGGATTGCCTGTGATGACGGTAGCAGCCTGGTTGGCCACAGGATCACGAGGAATGATTACCCCGATCATGTCCAAGTCCGCCCTTCCCAACGCCGTTGCCTATGAAATCAGAATATCAGACAAAGTCACTGCAGATAAACTGTCCAAACTCACCAAGTCTTGAACTTGCTTCAGAGCCAACTTTGTCATCTTGAACTCCTGCTGGTCAACCTCCGGCTTGAACTCTGCCAACTCTACAAGCATATTCTGCCGATAGTCCTCCAGCTCATCCTCTGAAAGGTTCTCCATAAGGATCTTGTACATCTCTGAGGCCTGGGTAGGCCACGAGCGACTGGCAGCTAAGACTAATCAATGAAGCCTGATAACCAGGACAAAGAAAAAAGACGTACTCTGTTCGGGATTGTAACTCTGGTGACGCAGGTACATTTGCCATACGTCCCACCAGGACGGCTCGCGAGAAAGGGAGACATTGAAGCCCCCTTTGCATAGGACAGACTCAGGTGTACAGCCCATGTTCTTGCAGTATTCCACGATGGTGTCCGCAAGCTCCTTGACTTGATCCATTTCACAAACTGAGAAAGGCCCACGCTTAGCCTTCGGCGCGGGATTTGAATGTTTCTTTCCCAGTGCCTTTGCGCTAGCGACAGGGCGCACATGAGGACTTTCGCTTGCACCCTCCACACCTGATCCCTCATCGTCTCCTGAAGGCGTCTGTGGAGGTGGCTTACTCTTCACCAGACGATGTTGGAGTAGTGCATCCTGGCAGATGCATACTCCATCCCCCTGGTGTTTGGGGTCTTGCATAGGTGTCAGAGGGTCATTACATACACATTTACATGTCACGTCATGTTTGTAGGTTCTCCAGTCCATACCACCATGTCGTCTGTGTCTACATGTTCCCTCTGAGTCACTCGGCACCTCTCCAACGTAAAGTCTGCGTGAACTCCTCTCCTTCATCGCATGCCTTGTTATTGTCTCCTGAAGGTCTAGGTGCAGGTTGTTTGCCCTTCACCAAACGACGCCGAACGTGACTGTTTGTCTCTGGCGAAAGGTTCTTCAATGGGTTTTTCCCCTTGCTTCAACGATGCTGATCCTGCTCATCTACTTCCTGCATTATCATCTCATCATCGGCCTCCTCCTCCTCAGTATCCATTACGTCGTGGCCAAGTCCCCGATTCTTTCGAGCATGGTCAAGCTGAAGCTTTTTGGCCTTTCTGGACTGGCTGTAGTCACTTGGTGTCAATGAAGACTCTATATCTGCACCAGGTTCATCATCCGGTATGCACTGCAACTAAGGGCATTGTTTGGCATGGATGATGTGGGCAGGCTGGCCTCTGCATCGGGTTGACTCTGCCTCCTGGCTGCGTTCTGCTTTGTGACCTGCCTCTGCTTCGTGCCCTGGCTTAATTTCGTTGCCTGACTCTGCTTCCTCTCCGTTGCCTGGCTCTGCTCTGACACCTGACTCTGGTCCGTCACCTGAATCTGCACTCTTGCCAGACTCTGCTTCATCGTCTTCGCTACACCCTACACTCCCTTCCGCTAAGCATTTGGCCTGACGCCTGGCAACTCTCGTTGCTTCCTCCCACCATTCCTCCACCTCGCCAAGATGGTTCGACGCAGGAGGGGGATCTGTGGTGTAGCCTTGGCGGAGAGACTCCCATCGTTGAGTCACCCGATTGAACCAGGAAGTGAACCGGGTATACTGATGGGCAGGGTGAGCACCAGTGGCCTTCCAAATTCTCAAACGATGTCCAATGTAACCCCTTCCCCCCATGACTCTGCCAATATGGCAGAAATATACGGTTACTGGATGCGGAAGGGAAGAGGCCAGAGGGATGGGGAGCCTATCATCCTCTGGCATCGTGGAATCGAAATCTTCATCACTGGAAGCGGGATCAGGAGTCTTGGGTTTGCGATAGCGCAGCATAGGATCAATGAAAGTAAGTGAAGGTATGTCCAGCCTGTGGCGTAACGTGTAGAGACCATGCGAACGAGACACAACCTGAGTGGGGCCAGAGATGGGTGAACAGGGAAGAACCCCAGACGAATCATTTCTGAAATATTGTCAGAAACCACCCTTACTTAGATCAATTTAAGTTACCTACATCGGAATGAAAGTTGATTTGATTGAAAACGTGCCCTCTGCTGGCAGGGAAACTCTGGCAGATGCAGCACTGTGAGTTATGTTGAACAAGATGGGGAAATTCGATGGAAACACACACTCACATCAACGTGGCCTGGACAGACAATGGCAGGCCAAAGCCAATCGACCCAGACAATACCCTGTGCCAGAATATCAATGTCTTGTTTGTCTGAACGCCTGACCAGCACTCACCTGCCCCCCGCACTGTCTGCATGATGTGCAGGTGGGGAGTTCTCGAAGTCTGAAGGCCGTTTTTTTGGGTCTCTATTATAAAACAAGTCTTCCGCTGCTATGGCCAAATTATCAATGACTCTGTTGGCATTATGGTGAGTTGTACACCCGTGTAGTCTCAATGGCAGAGCAACCAACCGATTGCCACGTGATATAAGGTCCTGAGTGGGCATGGCATCCGGATCAGCCACATTAAGGACCCTGTATGTATAGATGTTAGAGAGAACTATTGAAGAGGATAAATATTACAGATGTGGAAGCAGTGAACAAGGAGTTAACACTGTACCCGAGTGAAATGACAAGGAGTCAAATTTCACTTGGGAGGACTCTCCGCGACAAGGAGTCAAACAGAGAGCCCTGACAAAGGGAAAGGAACGCACACTTGCTTGACGCCATACGTGCAGTATGACTTCATCTGGGTGAGCTTGACCACGGCAGAATTGGCCTCCCTCTCAGAAGCTGCATCCTTCTCTCCCACGCCGGGCTTGGAGTTACTGGCAAAGTTCATCATTCTAGGATAAGATATTTGAGTGAAGAACTGTCAGGAGATAACTATAAAAGCAATACCGTTTAATGTCGGCACTTGGTGCCGTCGATTGACTGGGGTCATTGTACTGAGTGGCTCCCAGATTAATGGCGAAGTTGGGCGCCGCATCCATGGAAAGTCCCAGAGACTGATTGGGTTCAGTGTCGACAAGGGGCTCATTGCCATCCTCCAAGACAATGATCCTAAAGTTCAGGATGAGACTCACCCCCATCAATCACTATCAAGTCCTCACCTGTTGATGTCCACCATGGGCACGGACACATTGGGATTAGATTCACTAGCCGGAATTTTCTTAACGGCCTTGGAATTGTTTCTACACGCAAGTATTAGTGATTTTATTTCCCTTTAGCAGCAAACATACTTTTTGGCCCGACTGGGGCAGGAAGGTGCCGGAGTAGGTAGGTCGTTGACGGTGGTGTTGACTACAGGAACAGTGATCTTCCTGGCTCGGCTACGGGTAGGAAGACCTGTCGCCTGAGTGGGTGCGGACTTGCCAATGACGTTTCCGCCGGTATCAGCATCTGTCGTGCTAAAATTACTTTGAGGTGAAAGGCCTCAACACAACTCTCGTTGTCTGTACTCTGGGCTGCCTTGCCCACTCCCTTCTGCAAATTTTTTAAACATCGTGGCTAACAGTGACAGAGGATTGTCTCACCTTGGTGGAAGTGTTACCTCTGCCCACTGGGGGTAGAAGAACGACAGGCTGCAACTTACGAGGGCGAAGTTTTCGAGGTTCAGACATTTTGGTTGGGAAATTAAGTTTTTTTCTGTTGTTCAAAAAAATTGGAGGGCCTTTTGAGTGGTTTGGGTCAGAAAGGCGTCGCACTGTGTTTCTATATACTCTTACTTCCATGCCAGCACAGGGACATGCTAACCCGAAGGGATTTACTGTGGTGTTGTGGCATGTTTGGGCGTCAGGGTAAGGGCAATGTAATATAGTGAGATGAGGTCATTGTCGAGGGCGTCCAGAAACTCCAACTGTTTAGTGCGAGGTCTTCAACCGCACAGTGCGAAAAGTCCCCAACCCGAAGGACCATCGACATTACTGACTGGGCTGGCCAGGAGGGGGGTTGAAATATTCCGAATGGACATTATTATCAGTGTGCTTGAGATCTTCCGATTGGACATATTTATCAGTCTGCATAGTGTGAATTCTGGTGAGTTAGCTGATGCTTAGGGAGATGAACAAAGCTTACAGACAAGTTGAATACTGTGTTCAGGGGAGTAGAGTGGAAAGCGATCTTGGTGCTAGCATCCATGAAAGGATTGTCCCACTGTATACACACAGTCGTTTCCCACCCATGGTGTTATGCAGTAACCATGTTCATCGGCAATCATTTCAACGTTGTACACTGAGAGAGGCAATTAGCACCAGATATGAAGTTTCATAGGAAGTAACCTACCCAGCCCATGAATGACTGAATTCCAGCACATGAAGTGCATACAACTTGAGGTCCAACTGTCTTAAATGTAAGGGACATCGAAATCCATCGAAATCCATCGACGTCGAAACTTACCATGAAAAATTCAGGTGAAAATGTGACTCTATCG
The DNA here is from genome assembly GCF_000143565.1 of Laccaria bicolor S238N-H82. NCBI lineage: Eukaryota > Fungi > Basidiomycota > Agaricomycetes > Agaricales > Hydnangiaceae > Laccaria > Laccaria bicolor. Next base: position 565,377 of record NW_001889899.1, read on the forward strand.
AAGGGCTGTGTTGGTCTGACGAGAGTGAAGGAGATGGCACTAGAAACAATGAGCATTGTGTTCAACGGCCCTGTGAGTGAATAGCAGTGACAAAGAGTCAAACCGCCAGAAGGAAATGCCAACAGGGAGTCAAAGCCTTCGCAACGAGGATGACAAGGAGTCCAGTCCAGGTGCACCAAAAGGGAGAGAAGGAGAAAGAGTAAGGTAACTCACAATTCAGAGGGCCATCTGTCCATGGAAATGAGACGGCACAGGAATGGCTGGAATATTTTGGAAACAATGAGCATTCTGTTCCTCACGGACCCATGAGAGACTAGCAGCGACAATGAGTCAAACCGCCAGATTGCACAAAGGCCGACATCGAGTCAAAGCCATCACAACGAGGATGACAAGGAGTCAAATCCAGGTGTGTCAGAAGGTAGACAAAGTGAGCAAATATGGTTACTCACGTTTAAGATGACCATCCGTCCACGCTGAAGAAAGGACCATGAAGGGGTAGTGGAGCCAACTGTCTTAAATGTAAAACAAATCGAAATCTTTCAACAACAATACTTACCATGGATACTACAAGAAAAAATGGGACTGGGGCTCTACGCAACCGAAAGATGTGCTGGAGCAGAGGTCCATCTGTCTTAAATGTAATTAAAATTGAGTTGTTTTTGATGTTGTTTTTCAATCAAAAAACAAGATGAAAAACAAGCTGAAAAACGCTACCGTGAACTACCCTATAGCCTACCAAGTTTACTGATAGACTACAAAAAAGTCGGACTCTAATGCATTTTTCTCCATGAAAACAAAACCAAACAATATGATTTCAATATATTTAGAGTCCGACTTTTTTGTAGTCTATCAGTAAACTTGGGAGTCTATATCTGACCATTCCTTTTCTAGGGCATGCACCTTCCTTTTTTGGTCATTTTTCCCATGATACAATAGTTGTAGCCCTTTCTTTTAGCTTTCTAAATATACTGAAATCATATTGTTTGGTTTTGTTTTCATGGAGAAAAATGCAAAAAACAAAAAACAAAACATGACACTTTTGGGATTCCTTTACCCCATATCTCCACAACGGGAGCACTTCAGAACATAATTCAAACAGATTCAGGAAGCTACAGTGTAGGGCTACAACTTTTGTTTTGACCATTTTTGGTAATTGGTCATGTGACCATCATCCCAACATCCCATTACATGGACCCTGATAGGTAAAATCATTCTCTGCTTGGTTTTCTTCACTTTTTGGTCAAGCCAGGTGATATTTCCCTTTTGGGATGGATCCTGAAGTGGATCCTGAAGGCAGTGCCTGATGTTCTGTACACCATTTATATATATATTCAATTTTCCTGCTATTTTCTGGCTATTTTTGGATATATTACCATATTTGGAACTGGACCCTAGACCCTGACAATGTTACCCAACAAGATGATCAGCAATGAGCCCTAATTTTTCCTGATTTTATTGCTATTTTACATTTGGAAATGCACCCTGGACCCTGAAAGGTCAGCTGCCACTAAAAATGAAATATTCATTGAAAGCACCAGGTACACATATGAAAAGTGCAATGAAGTCTCCTAGGAATAAGAATGAAATATCCATTGAAAGCGCCAGGCATCCAAATGAGAAGCACAATGAGATATCCTGGGGTTAGCAATGAAATATCCAATGAAAGTAGTGTTTGAAAGTCCGGTTCGGTCCGGTTTTTTGATGCCCAGGGGCGTTAACCGTAACCGTAACCGGTCTGCCTTTTCCCCAGAAGTCAAAAGACCAGACCGGACCGCAAAAAGACCGCAGACCACGGTTTTTTGCGGTCTATAGACCGGTTTCGGTCTGCATCAGTTTTAACCGGTTTATGACCGGTCTTTAGGCCAATATTTTAAAATTATGAATCGGTAAATTTATTAACATCTCTAATAGCTTCAAAACGAGCCCAAGAACGTTAAATTCCGTTAGGAATTGGTGCTTCTATAAAATAAGTCTGGTACATCTATTATTCCCAAAAGTAATTTACATTTTAATTCATATCTCTCTCGTTTTTTTACCAAATCGTACGTTCTTGGGTGCGTTTTAAAGGGTATTTAAGGGGCTATAAAAGACCGGTCCAAACCGGTCAAGACCGGTTCACGTTAACCGGTTTTTTTGCGGTCTTTACATTTCAAAAATAAAAGACTGTAACCGCAGGTCCGGTCTTTTGCGGTCTTGGTCCGGTCTGGTTACGGTCTTTTTCCAGTCACGAGACCAGACTTCCAAACACTAAATGAAAGTGCCAGAGATATATATGAAAAGCACAATGAAATATCCAATGAAAGCACCAGGTATATCTATGAAAAGTGCAATGAAATATCCTAGGAACAAGAATGAAATATCCATTGAAAGTGCCAGGCATTCAGATGAAAAGCACAATGAAATATCCTGGGGCTAACAATGAAATATCCAATGAAAGTGCCAGATATATATATGAAAACTCCAATGAAATGTCCTGGAGCTAAGAATGAAATATTCATTGAAAGCGCCAGGCTTTCATATGAAAAGCAAAATGAGATATCCAGAGATAATGCATCAAGTTTGTCAGAGCCTTACCGCCTAGAAAGAACAAGTAGTTTATTCACTACTAGCCCCTAGACAGTATCGCTGTGTGTGACGGACTTAACACTTGTCGCATCTCTCTGCAAATTCACTGATATCGTGGCGGTGGTTGTGCAGGCAGACGCCTTGGACAGAGAGAAGGAGAGTCGATGGGATGGTGCCAAGGAACATTAGTTTTTGAGAAAGTATCGTATTGTGTCGTGTATTGTTCAAAGAAACGTAAGGAGAAAGAGATGGCCAAGCGACAGAAAAAAGCCTGCATAGGAGTCGTTGACACAGATTCAAGGTTGGAGGGGTTTATATAGAGTATGGCAATGGCAATGCAACCAGTGGAAAATACCAGGCAACACCAGGTCAAGAACGAAAAGGGTAATGATAGGGACTGTCATGGACACATCCGGGTATTATCCGTACCCGATCTGTGGATTTTCCCACCCACGGATTGGATAAGCCACAGTATGGATATATCCGTGGGTATAGTGGCACAGACCAGCCCTCCATCTATCTTCGTCAGTTCTTTGCCGTTTTCCACGAAAAAATATGCGTTAGAAAGCTGTCGTTTAGGAGAATTTTGTTATAACAAAATTCACTGTAATATCTTATGTGAACTTCAGTAGAAGCTCATTCTTTAATAATGGTGGAGAATGAAAGGATCAAGCCTCAGTTCATAAAAATATCACTGGCATCTTCATAAAAAGCAAACATCATAATTGGATATGAAGTAAGTCTTCAAAATTGGGAAAAGTCAACTATAAAAGTTCTAAATTGTATTTTATAGCTGTTATTAGTGAAATTCATACTTTGTCAAACTTCTCCCATCCTCAAATTCTGTGAAAACACCCCAAATTCTTTGGAAGCAAGCATTTTTTAATTTATTTTCACTATTAATCCAATTTCACTCCTTTTTATCACTCTTTATGCATACTATTAAGGATTGGATGCCAGATAAGCATCAAATACACCCCAGTGTCATACATGGCTTGGAAGGTTCAATAAGTATAAGTAATTTATATCTTTGTTTTTGAAATATCACTTCAGGATTTTTTGGTGCAAACTGAGTCACAGATGTGTATGGTATATCTCTATCACTGATCTGTCATATACACATTGTCTTTCTGGGCTGTTTCTGGCCTCTTAAATATTTATTCATGACCAAATTGATCTCTGTATGCATTGAAGTCAAAGGTGTAACATAGTCCACTCCATGAATGCTTGAATAGTGTGGAATGATAAAATCTGAGTTAAATTTAAAAGAATGACTGAAGAAATAATTGTATTTCAATAAATTTATGTTCAAATTCATCAAAGAGTGTTTTTATCTTAGGAAGGAGTGAAAGAAATTTAAAAAATATTCATATCTAATATATAAAGAGAGGAAGGTTGACAGTTATTACATAATAGATCATGTAAGCAACCGTGCTGCAATACTGAGCGGCATGAGCGGCGTTTGCCGGAAACTCACATGAGTCATGAACAAGTCATGCACAAACAAACCTTTCGCTTCAGTGCACGACTCAACCACAACTGCACAACGACAATGACGCCATGGCAACGCCACGTCACACCACGGCCACAACCACAACACGACGCCCAACACCAAGAAGATGACCGCCCACAAACGAAGACCAGCCAAAATGGACCACCACCATCCCAAATGGCTCATGAATGACGGACAGCACACACAGGCGGCGACGAACGACAATGACGAACAACGGACAACCCCGACGACCTGGCATGTCAACGGACGTGCCACGTTGTCTAGACGGTGACGATGCAAGTCGTCATCACTGTCCCCATCATTGCAGGTGAGCAACATGGCTTCTCTCCCCCCTCTCCTTTTTTCACATGAGAAACAGGGGTCACGTCGCCATTGGCAACAAACACGAAGACGGTGACGATGCATCCACATCAATCATGGTGAGCAACATGGCTCACCTCTCCCTCTCCCTTTTTCACATGAGAAGCAAGGGCCATGTCACGCTCAAAAAACAAAAACGACCACCTACAAACGAAGATGAACGAGCACCAGCCAATCCCGACCACCATCATCCACCATGGCTTACGAGCGATGGTCAACCACCCACAAACGGACAAAGGCGACAAGGAGCCCAGGTGAGCAAGCTCCCTGCCACCCCTCATTTTACTAATACGCAATCCAGGTGCCACGTCGCCGACAGCGACGTGGCAACCAAACGACGAACGTCGTTCGTCATTGTTTACTCTAGGACACCACGGTGAGTAACCCCCGTCCCATGTTCATCCGAACCCACCTCACTGAGACACAGGACAATGAAGGAACCCAATGTCGCGATGAGAACGACAGAAGACAAGGACACGGGACAACGATGCTACGAAAACACGGTGAATACCCCCCATCCCACGTTCATCCCTACCCACCTCGCTGAGACACAGGACGACGACAGACTGGCCACATGGGATGACGACGACGTAACGAGGAGGACACAGGACAATGACGCGATGAGAACACGACCCAATGACGCGACGAGGACATGGGACGATGAAGACAATAACAACATGACCAGGACAAGGGCCAACGAGGGACCAGGGCACAACATGACGCAGAGGGGCCGACGACGTGACAACAACAGCAACGACGACGACGCGATGCCAATGTGGTACGACAATGGACGAGGGACCAGCACCACTACCCTGGATGGGCGATGAGTGCCCGGCACCACGACCACGAATGATGATAAGGCTCACCACTGCCTGTCCATCCCCCTTCTTTTTAACATCCCCCTTTCCTTAAACATTTAATGTAGTAGAATACTTCCTATGTAATTATCAAATACACTTCAATTTTACCTGTTTAAAGTTGAATGTCATAAGGGATTCTGAGGATGAACTTAGCAGCATGGGATACTTAGGTAAATTGTGTTTGTGAAAGTTCTGCAGCTTAGGTTATAGGCACTTTGACAATGCCAGACTCCTGTAGCCTTTGTCTGTCCCCTCAAATGTTTATCGGTTAACACATGAATTTGCTCAGCCATTTTGCTGTAAGTACATAAATAGTCAAGACTCAAGAGGCCACTGTAGAACCTATCTAATGGCCCTATTGATCTGTCAAAGACGGAATGTGCACCCCTACCTGAAGTATAAGAACTGGGATGAAACATGCACAACAGAACTGGAATAAAGCATGCGTACCAGAACTGGGATTAAACATGCGTACCGGGGGGTCTAGGGGGCTTGCCCCCAGCAAGCTGTGACCAAGCACCAAAGGCATGGCCGAGCGTTAGCGAGTGCCGCGCCATAGGTGCAGGTCTAAAGCTTGTCTATACATGAAAACACAAAGGATTGATGGCTGACAAATTCAGCTTTATCTTACTAAGCACTTCACACTCTCACGAGACTTCTCAACACGGCTTCAGGCTGCTCCTGCCTCACTGTTCCACAAACCACCACGAACTCTGATACATTATTTTGTAAGTTTCTGGATAACATTTTGATCATTATGGAAAGCCTTCAACTATTTTTAGACACCTTCAATTGACATTTTGTCCACTTGGATTGCTTCTGATCACTTTTGATGATAGGATTTCACAAGGTTTTGCTGATTGGTTAGTTGCTTCAATATGTGGATCTTTTTCTCTTTTTTTTGGTAATCAGAATATATGCTTCAGTTGTCCTTTTGGTCTTGATGTAGGATATTTCTTTTGCTCCCTGCCTTTATTACTTAACTATCATTTATTCCCTAGGGATTCTCCTCCTAATACTCCACAAAGGCATAGAAATATTGAGAGGGCAAGAGAGTGTCAAGAAAGGATGTTGGAAAGTCCTGAGCATAGGAGAACACCTCAAAATCCTGCTGTTGGTGGTGGTGTACCTTTTATTCTTCCTTTCCCTATTCCACCCCCTGTTGCTCCTCTTCAAATTCCTCAAGGTCCTGTAGATGATGATCCATTTGTTGAGGTTCTATATAATGGTCAAATTCTTCACCTTACTCCTGGGATGGCTGCACAAGTGGGTAATTTGCAAAATCAGGTAGGTTGCAGAGTTATATCTCTTTTTCTAATATTTAATATATCTTTTAGGCTCATGCTGCCCCCCTTGCTGCCCCTCCACCTCTATTTCCACCTGCTGCTATGGTAGATGTGGTAAGAAAAACCATTAGGCTATTTTCCATCTGTCTAACAAGCTTTTTTCCAGAATATGGGGCATCCTAACCAAAATGGTATTCAGTATCCACACTTACCTGCTCATTTACAGGCATTATGCATGCGTGGAAATGAATTTACATTTCACTCAGCAGACTCTATTATGAGAGAAGGAGGTGTGGATGGTGAATTTGAATACCCAGTAGAATACCTCAATTCCATCAACCTTAGTGGAATGCCTCTAGCAAAATTGAAACTCAAGATAGGTGCACAAGTAATGATCCTTCGAAATATTGATCCAGCAAATGGACAATGCAATGGAACCCGGGCAATCCTCACCCGTGCCTCTTCCTGAGTTTTAGAAGTACACATTCTGGGAGGAGAATTTGCAGGACACACAGCATTCATTCCCTGCATAAGATTTGAGCCTTCAAATGGTGAACTTCCATTCCAGTTATGCAGAAGGCAATTTCCTGTTCGCCTGGCCTTTTGCATGACAATCAACAAATCTCAGGGACAGTCAGTGAAACATTTAGGACTGGATGTTCGGACCCCAGTATTTACACATGGACAACTTTATGTGGCTCTTTCACGTTGTACATCAAGCAACTGTATCAAAGTTCTCTTCAAAGATGGTTCACAACAAACTGTAACACAAAATGTAGTCTATCCAGAGGTATTATTAGATTGATGTAAATGGTAAAAGTACTGATAAATGTCACTTTATTTTGATTGAGATGTAAGAAGAGCCAGAATTGAACATGTGTACCAGAACTAGGATTAAACATGTGTACCAGGGGGTCCAGGGGGTGTGCCCCTGGCAAGCTGTGACTAGTGCTGGAGGAACGGCCGAGCATTAGCGAGTGCCATGCCGTAGGCACGGGTCTAAAGCTTGTTCAAAAGAATTGATGAGTTCCACAGGCTGACAAAGGACAGTCGTGCATTGGTGTGTGGCTAAGGCTGCCCAAATATTATTAAATATAGTATACGGATCACAGATATCCACGGATTTCCATATATATCCACGGGTCTGATCCGTGGATAACGGGTATCAACGGCCACGGATAATACCCGGTTATTGCCGATCCATGACAGTCCCTAGGTAATGACATGGACAATAAGCGGAACTGCTTCCATTACATCGCCTTAACAGTCTGCTGGAGTCCGACATTTATTCTCGAGAGTCCAGTTGAAGCGCCTGAAGGATGGTGGCGTTTGTCAATGAAGTGGTTGTTTAATTTGTCATATGAAGACAAACCTGTAACAACAGTAAACAACAGTCCTTTCGTTCACTCTGCCGTTCAATGCTTGCGTGGAGGGCCGCCACAAGGCCAACAAGCTCTCTTAGCCGCCATTTCCAAGCACCAAGACGACGTATAATACACAACGCGTCTTTCAGCGCCAGGCCAGCCGGTTTAGCTTCAAAATTTCTGTTCAGGAAGGATGGAACTCCGAGGTCTAAAGTCAAAGGTCTAGTCATCGGTACGTGCATCGCATTGCTACTCGGCGGTTACTTAGAACTTTTCAAATTTGGGGGTAACTCGTGACTTTAGGTGCCGCAGCCTTTTCAACGCTCACGTTGATGTACGCCATGCTGGACTTGATCCACGAGTACGACCAAACGAACTACCTCTTAACGTGCCTCATCCACATCCAAAGAGCCGATGGCGATTTTGGTGCGGTGGATCTCCTGGAGCCTTCCGCTGCCTTGTCGTACTTCCGAGAACTCTGCTCTTCATTCACGGACGTTCCCCAAGACGTTATTGACAACTTCTTTCAGGACGTGACGCGGCTCGTTCGGTCTGAAGGGGAGCCTGCTGTCAAGGCGCATACAGTGCTGAGGGAGGTGTCGGAGAAGGTGCATGAGATTTTGGTGAAGAGCAAGGGTGCGGAGGTTTGGGATACTGCGGTTGATGTGGTTCGGACTTTGGATAGGGCTATTATTGATTTGGCGGATTTGGTGGAGGAGGCGGTTGGAGGAGACGATGATGGAAAGTTTCTTATGTATCAGCGGATAAAGGAGCAAAAGGCGAAGGACCCTGGATCGAGGAGTAACGATTGAGATATCATTGGATGAACGGTATGTTTTCTGTCATTGATGAAGGGCTGAAGGTGCTTACTTAGAGGCATTCCGTCTGAAAGGTGTTCGGGCATAGAGTAATCACTCTTCCCCATCGATATGTTCAATCTAGTTTTTCAACTGCATGAATGGTGGCGGGCGAAGGGAATCCACAGTGGCCATTTACTGTCGCATGGTAAGCAACCGTTTTCAAACACAGGGTTCGAAACTGACGTACCTTCAGTATGGCCGTATGCACTGACGAAGAATCCCAACTCAAAACATCAAGTAAGTTATCTTCGTTGATGTGTGGGTTAAACGACGGTACTCACCTGATGTTAAGAACGCCCAATAAAGTCTTGAAACGGCGAGCGAGCGTATCAGGAAAGCGGGGAGGGAAGCCAATGGGGGGACTCACCGTGGGCGGCATCCAAAACGACTGGATGACAATCAGCGACGACAAAACACATGGTGAACGGAAAGGCCTTATCGATCGGAGACGAACAAGATGGAGCGAAAGGCGTCGACGTCGAGAGGTAGGAGTAGGAGGAGGAGGAGAGGGTAGTACGGACGCGTGACCGTTGTAGCTGGAGTGGTTACGCGAAACAAAGGGTAGGGTGAAAGATTACAGGGTTCATCTTCTGCGCCCTCGATTATTCTACTTGGTATAACGTATGCCTATTTTACTATATATTTTTCAAATGAGTGATTTGAGCAGGATAGCCTGTGTACAATTTATTAACAATACTCACCGAGCGCATACATATGTCCTGTGTATGGTATGAATAACCTACTTTCTCTGCCGTGGTCTCATGCGAGATCACGGGAGAGTTTTCTTTTTGATCATACGAGTGTCCCCGCGGGATGCGAACGTATGATCCTACATATATAAAAAGGAGGGCGAAATGCTGGAAAGAAGGCATTTTTTCGGTGTTCGCGACTGTTACATATGTGCCACCGAAATGCTATTGGTTCAATGGGTCTATTCGAAAATCTAATCTAAAAAGATACGGCGGACATTACAGGAGGGCGACCAGGAATGGAGGGATATCCGCAATCCAGACGACTCGGAATTAGAGGAAGCAGAGAGGATATCAACATGAAGAAGGGAAGAACGATATTGACTGAAACAACAAACACGAAACCTCCTCACAAAGCATCTCCGTCATAGCCGCAAACTTGAACTCATTCCCATACCTCTCCAATCCCTCCCGATGGCTCTCCAACCTCTTCACCGCATCTCCCAGTCTCCTTCCTTCCCGTTCCCCACGTACCCAAACAACCTCCCCCCGATCCCACATCCAAGTCTGCACACCACAGCTCTCCTCAACGCTCCTCACAGGCTCCCTCACAACCCCAGCGGGCCCAGCACCACCCGAACCCGACTCGAAACTCGAAGTGAGGTGCTTGATCACGCCCACCATGGCAACGTATATCTCGCCATGTACCACCCAATCGCGCTCTGTGCCCAGTGTGTGGGATAGGAAGGCGTACATCACGGAGGGGAGGTGGGAGACCGTGAATAGCCGGGGGATGGAGGGATGTATGCGCGATCCAGACGACGACTCGGATTCAGACGCAGTGGATAGAGAAGCAGCTTGAACAAGCCCGATACATTCTCCAACGTACCCACCAACATCCCCTCAAACGCCCTCGTCCTTTTGTCCGTGCGCGCAATAAACTCCCGCGTTGGCGGATTCGCAACGAACCCCGCGTACTCCTTATCGAAACTGCACAGCACTTCGAATAAGGCAATGGTGCAGATATCCGCGGATTTCACCATGGCAGCGCTGAAGCCATCCTCTTCGGCTACGAAATTCCGCAGCGAGAACGAGCTGTTCGAGTGGCTGAGAGCGGGTGAGGCGGGCATTTCACTGGGTCCCGGCATCGTTTGTACTGTTGACGAAGTCATGATGGGATTATAGCTGAAGATGATTGTGAGATGTAAGAAGAGATATCGAAGAGATTTATACACACCTTAGAATGAGATTGGAGGAAGGATATATTACGCTTGCGCTTGCGCTTGGGCGCTAGTAGAATGAACCATGATGCATAATGCATGATGGTCGTTGTCGTTGGTAAAGGGCAAGATCGAATATCTCGCAATCGGTTGGGCGTCTAGATTGGCATCGAAACGGATTTTGGGAAGGGGAATCATCGGCCCGAAAATAATAATATTTCTTTCTCACCCAACACGTGTTGGCTCGTCGCAACACTCCCTTGACACTCCCTGCACCCGTTCCCAAAACCGCTTGCACAAGCGGCCGAAATTTTCATCCTGAGGGTGGCTGAAATTTGAAAGTCCAACTCACAAGACTTTTTTTTTTTTTTTTCAAACAGGTGTTATGTGTTCGAACTTTGGCCACTCAAGATCGTGGATCCAACTTGTTCGTTCATTTCCCCTGACCCCGTACGGGGAACTCGCTGTATCTTCGGAATACACATCATATACGGTTGGGTGGGGCCCCAATGATCTCTCGCGTTATCTAACAGCAACCTAGGACGATAGACGCAAGATCAACGTAGTTCTTCCCAAAACCCAACCGCGTACTGCGGTAACGGTACGTCGTTTGCCTTATCCCCGTATTCATTCCGTTTGAAACATGCTCGGGCATAGACTCATCATTCCTCGCCATCTATCTATGATTTTCGGACTCGTGTCCAACGTTTTCGGATCCTGGCTACATTTCAACGACGTCGCGCTGGACAGACCAACGGAGGATGGTGACGACGGTTTAGCGAGGGATGGCGATCACTCTGATTCACCTTGACGTCAGAGGATGGCGATTGAATATTGACTGGTGAAGGACGGACGATGCGTCGCCAAGAGCTGTTTGGACATCGGTAAGTCATCTACAACTCTATAATTGTTGTTTTCCATCCACGTACCTCTCCACGCAGGTCACGAAGACCCCCTAGAGTGCAAAAACCGACTTCTACGCCCACGAAATAACGTAGAGAAACCGCTTACGTTCATCCGGAACGACGCTGATCCGAGGTTTGGGACTCCATCATCATCCCCACCATCAATGTTCCCCTCGACTTCCCCGCTCTCACGTACACATTCCCGAAAGCCTTCTGGAGGGACTGGGGCCATTGCGAGCTCTTCTTCCCGGCGTGCACGCGCACCTTCCGTCTCAGCTTCACCGCCAGACCCATCCTCATTCTCCCCAACACAACCAGGACAAGATACCCATTGCATGACGCCCTCCATCATTCCGCAGTAACCTTCGGCACCAACAACGAAATCACGACCTATAGAAGAAAAGATGTCAGCCTCCGCGCGGGACCTTCGTCTCGGCTTGACGATGACACCTACACCACTAGTAACGCCCACAACGCGTCCGGCTACGCGTTCTAGGGCACAAAACATTTCGCCAGAGCACGAACCTTCGCATCACCGTGATTTTTTCACTGCGAGTGGGCGGTGTTCGAGGTGTCGTGAGGTTGTGAAGAGTCCTGGTTCTTGTGTATGTTTCTTCTTTTGTTCTTGCCTTCTTCACGCTGATTTACCTTTCACACAGGCAGCCGAACCCTTCTCCCCCCGCCTCCTCCACCTCCCCTGCACATCTTGCAACACAAACCACTGCAGGGGATGCTTCAAACCCACGCGGTGTCCACCCAACTGCTCCGGCGGCCAGTCATGCTCAGTGCGGACTTGCTGCCCGTCCATCTGCGCCATTGCTTTATTCGAAGTGCTGTGCAGCTTCGATAAGGAATACGCGGGGTTCGTTGCGAATTCGCCAACGCGGGAGTTTATCAATGTGGTGATTTCGCGTACGGATAAGAGGACGAGGGCGTTTGAGGGGGTGTTGGTGGGTACGTTGAGAACGTATTGAGTTGGCTTGTTCAAGCCGCTTCCCTTTCCTCTGCGTCTGAAACCGAATCGTCGTCTGGATCCGCGATACATCACTCCATCCTACGACTATTCACGGTCTCTTACCTCCCGTCGGTGATGCACGCTTTCCTATCCCACACACTTGGCGCAGAGCGCGATTGGGTGGTCCACAGCGAGATATACGTCGCGCTCATGGACGTGGTCAAGCACCTCGCATCCACTTCGAATGGTGGGGTTTCTGGCGTGGTGAAGGAGTCTGTGAGGAGGGTTGAGGAGAGCTGTGGTGTGCAGGCGTGGATGTGGGATCGGGGGCAGGTTGTTTGGGTTCGTGAAGGGGAAGGGGATGGAAGAAGGAAGGAGTTTGGGAGATGCTGTGAAGAGGTTGGAGAGGCATCAGCAGGGATTGGAGAGGTATGGGAATAAGTTCAAGTTTGCGGCTATGGCGGAGAAAATTGAGATGCTTTGTGAGGGCATTTCGTATTTGTTGTTTCAGCAGCTTGTTGGGGGGTGATTGAGGGGTTGGATTGGGAGTGGTTGGGTGGAGGTTATCATTATTGCACAGGGTCCCGGGCGGTCTCTGCTCGCAAGGCTTTTTCTCTTTTCCTATTTTATTTTCCCTCTTCAGAGTTTGGTTGCATTACATAGACGTCCAAGGACATTCATCCACTTACACTACGTGTATACTTTCTTGTTCAATTTTTTACATATCTAATGTCGATGGAATATATTTGGTTTAGGCAAACTAGTACATACAGAGGTAAGCATTAGCGATGCGTGCGCGTGACAGCTGAATGCAAAACCCTAGACACCTTGCAGAAATTTCTTGACTCCGCCTCGCTTTGTGCAAACAACCATTTGAGGAAGGAAGTAGCCGCGAATGACGCAAGTCCTCCATCAACGCAGGTATATGTCATGTAATGGAGTGCTCCACGCTCCAATTGAGCTAAACTTGAGCCAAATGCGGTTGTTTGCACAAAGCGAGGCAGACACCAGAAATTTTCGGGAGGTGTCTAGGGTTTTGCATTTAGCTGGAAGGGCCGCATCACAAATTCACCTCGACTCACTTCGATACCTCGAAGTGACACGAAGTGGTGTGATTTTCGAACCGAATCGAAGTCACCTCGAAGTCACTTCGCTTCGACGGCAACACTATGGAAGGCCCATTCAGATTTTCAAGAGTCAGCGTTCTGGGCCGTGGTGTAATGAGCGCTTCGATCGTTCCTACATACCGTGTATCCTGTCAACATGTCACCCGCTTACAACTGCTTCGAGCTAGCCTCGAGGCTCCGCGCTTCTCCATAATCTGGAGCAACATCCAGTGAGCGCTAGGCTCCTTACCTCCATCCATTCCCTCACAGTTACCCACTTCCCTTTTCTCCATGCCAGACGATCATATACCCTCCGTTAAAGGCGAGAAATGTAAGTACTATCTTGTTGGCATCTGAATCTGTCCTTTGATGAACAACCCTGACTTTCTTTGATTTGAAGCGACTGCCAGTGCTGGTCTTGTCACTCCCTCGAACACAGAAATCAAACTATGTCAGCATAAGATCGGTGGTCGGAACCTCATCGTTTGCATCGACGGTACCGCAAATCAGTTCGGAGAGAAGGTATGTGTTTGCGAGGCTGACCAGCGGCACCACTTGCTGACATTCTTCAAAGAACACAAATGTTATAGAATTGTACAACCGCATCTTAAAGGACGTCGAGGACAACCAGAAAACTTGGTACAACAGTAGTATCGGGACGTACGCCCAGCCATCTTGGAAATCGTTCAAATTCTACCGACAGGTCCTCTCTCACATCAGCAGTTTAACAGTTTACTTTTTTTAGCTTGTGCAAGTGGCTACAAGTGGAAAAAAGTAGAAAAGCGACAAGACAAAAAGCCCAGTCCAATTTTTATAAAAGTTGAATTTTTCGCTTTACCAAAAAGTTGAAAAAGTGAAAAAAAGCTGAGAAAAAGCCAAAGACGTCAAAAGAGAAACTAATGTAAGTTAGTATAACAAGCTGATTCAATTCATACTATACTACGCAGTTTTTTCCAGCTACGTAGCAGATTACCTGGCATGATTTGGCTATAGAACAGAGGAATTAGTAATGTGAATGAACGGAAGAGATATGAACGGTACCTCTTGCTAATACTTTACACTCAATCCTTGCTCAGTCCTCCACATGGCCCAAAATTGACAGCAACGGCTGTTTAGAGAAAAGATTGGTACCGACAAACCCAGAGCTGGGACGCAGCCACAACAGAACAGCGCTAGTGACAGATGCGAAGGGGTTTGGAAGAGAATAGAGAGTGATGGGATTAATGTGCTTACCAGATGCAATGACCCACAGAGGGAAGTGCCCAGCTTCAAGTTAGTCCATGAAGAGAGATACGTCAAGGCGGGACGGAGCCAAGATGGAACATGGAGCGTGGACGTTGACGTGGAAGTTGGGAAAGCTTGGGGTGTGACGGATCTTGTTCAACTTGATCGGAGTCTAAAACGAGTGATGGTGACACGTCACCGCATCACCATTGACGCCAATGAGCTTCCTTCCTCTTCCTTTCCGTCATACGTGCCGACCTCAAAGTATATACTGCTGCTAGCCGCTGCCTGAGGACGCTGCTTCATGCAGTTACATTCTCGATGCTGGCTGCTGAGGCTGAGCTCCCTGGCATGGGCTCAAACTGACATCTGATCTGCTGGACCACAGGTTGTCGTTGCGCATGAATACAATATGTAGCTTGTATATACCAGAATGGGGTCCAGACGGGGTCCTAGGAGGAAGACAAAGCTGGATGGGTTTATGTAGATTGTATTTTTCATAATTTCTCAGTTTGTTACATTTTCGGTAGTATAGCTTCTCAGCTTTTTGGCTTCTTTGCTTGTGGCAAGCAGAAAAGCCGCTAAAAGCAGAGAAGTATATTGTGATCTTGCTGATGCATAAGGTCGATTTGGCGATCGCATGGTGCGCTGAGTGGATACTACACATACTCTTCGTTTTTTAAAACTCTTTCCTTGCTCAGGAATTTTGAACGAACAGTATTGGGTGCGTATCGCTGGTTGTCGGACAATTATGAGCGTGGGGACTGTATATTTCTTTTCGGTGCGTTAGAACAATATATCACTCGTGTGTCGATACTGAGGGATCTACAGGGTTTTCTCGTGGCGCATTCCAAGTCCGCGTAGTCGCGGCAATGATCGACAAGGTGTGCTATGTTCTGAGAGCATTAACAGTCCCAGTTGACGTCCCCGGAAAATCCAGGTCGGCCTGATCCATAAGGGAAATGAGATGCAGATCCCATTGTGCGCTTAAATTATTTTATACCTTATTATTCGTTGATCAATTATCTACAGTGCATATGAGCTATATGCAGACCCGAAAAGTGATGATAAGGAATCAAGTTCAGTGACTGAAGCTGGATCGTCGAAGTCAGGGGACCTCAAGACCAGCGCCGCCGAGCGTTTCAAGCTGACCTTCTCAAATGAGGTACAGGTGCATTTCATTGGTGTCTGGTATGTAATACGTACTCTGCCTTTATGGAACCCTGTACGCTTACGATAAGAGTTTCAGGGATACTGTCTCGTCCATCGGAATTGCACGCGGAAAGAAGATGCTCCCTCGGACAGTCGACGGGATGAAACACGTCTGCTTCTTCCGTCATGCACTGGCGCTCGACGAGCGACGGGTCAAGTTCTTGCCCGAGTACGCTTATGGAGGTTCGGCCAGTGGTGCAAAACCTGATGACAAGAATCCTCCAAGTCTTGACCATGGATCCTCGGAAAAGTGCGATAATCCATCCACGAAGAATGAGGGCGCAACTACCAAAGATATATCCCCAAGTGATAGGGTTGACCGCTCGCAGGGCATGAACAAGCTACATCCACAAATCCTGGAAGTCTGGTTTGCGGGAACGCACTCGGATATGTAAGTACATTTACCTGTCCACCTGAGGGTTCGAATTTGTCATGTCTTTACATTTAGAGGAGGCGGAAATGTGGAGAACCGCGGGATGGATCGTAGTAGACCTCCTCTGAGGTGGATGGTGCTTGAAGCGAGGGCGCTCGGTCTTCGCACAAAACCATTCGAGCGTGAGCTCTCTCGTCACGAGCAGATCAATGTTATGGAATCTTTGATGGGGGTCTGGTGGGAAAAATAATGAACTTCCAAAAGATATTTTTAGAGTATTCCAACACAAATTATCTTGTCATGTGTCTAGTGTCAGGTAAAATATGGATTTGGTTATATCTTTCTCAATTCTTAACTGTTTTTGATGAAACAAAAACCCAATAAAAGGTAATAAACGTGGTTACAAGGGTATGTAACGTACGTGACCGTTTAACCGGTTGCAACCGATTAAAACCAGTCTTTGAATGGTTTTAAAAGATTTTCGAAATGAGGCAACCAGCAACCAGACCAACCCCAAATTGGGGCAACTGCAACCGAAAAAAAGACCGGACCATGGTCTGGTTCAGTTTGGTCCACCGGCTTTTTGTGGTCCTATGGACTGAACCTTTAAACACTAATTGAACATGATCACCTTGGATTCATCAAGATGATGTCAGCAATGGATCAAGGAGGAGGTGGGTATAACGACACACTTTCATCAACCCACTCTTCAAGTTCTTTTTCTGTGAGCTTTCCTGCAGCACCAACAGTCCAAATCCAACCATCTAGAGTGCCAATGAATTCTCGAATCTCAAGTGGCATGTTTATGTAGAGACGTACCCTTAGTGTTTGAAAGTCCGGTCTGGTCTGGTCTTTTGACACCCAGGGGCTTTAACCGTAACTGTAACCAGTCTACCCTTTTCCCAGAAGTCAAAAAGACTGGACTGGACCGCAAAAGACCGCGGTCTGTGGTCTTTTTGCGGTCTTTAGACCAGTTTCGGTCTGCATCAGTTTTAACCGGTCTTTAGGCTAATATTTTAAAATTATGAATCGGTAAATTTATTAACATGTCTACTGGCGTTAAAACGAGCCCAAGAACGTTAAATTCGGTTAGGAATTGGTGTTTCTATAAAATAAATCTGGTACATCTACTATTTCCAAAAATATTTTACAATTTAATTCATATCTCTCTCGATTCTGTACCAAATTGTATGTTCTTGGGTGCGTTTTAAAGGGTATTTAAGGGGCTACAAAAGACTGGTCCAAACCGGTCAAGACCGGTTCACGTTAACCGGTTTTTTTGCAGTCTTAACATCTCAAAAATAAAAGACCATAACCACAGGTCCAGTCTTTTGCGGTCTTGGTCCGGTCTGGTTATGGTTTTTTTCCAGTCATAAGACTGGACTTCTAAACACTATGTACCCTTGACATGCTTGCTTGATTTGCTTACTGTGGCAGAACCACTGTGCTTCTTCCCTTTCTTTTTAAGTGAACCAGCATTGTGTAATCCTGTGGATGGGTCAGAGGGGAGGGAGGGAAAGATGAGTGGAGAGAACAAACATGGTTTTTGCGTTGACCCTTGTGTCCCAATCTGGTGGGGTGGCTGTGTGGCTGATGATGGTGGACTGCTGGGACCAGGGGCCACAGCTGGAGCCCGAGAGTCTAGGCTGACCCCTGTGATTGTCCAAAGAGTTACCAATGGCACGCCTGAGGTGAGTAGGTTTACAATATGTGTCTGCAAGGTTCAACAGAAGAAAAACCGAATTGTTTTCTGCCAATCTGAGTGTGATCAGTTGGGAATGAGATTCATTGTAATCTGCCATTGCCAGATCCTGGCGGGCCTCAACATCCTCGATCTTGGTCAATGCATGTGTGTGTTGAGTCTGACCCACTTCATTCTTCTTTTTTTGTGCCCTCAGGACAACAACTACTTTCACAATTGTGCACAGGGTTTGAAGCACATGGGAATCAAAGTTGGGCCCAAGTTGGCCTACTGTGAAGCTTCCAGATGAGCCCGCAAAGGTGTCTATGCTAGGACAGCATAGACAGCACTATTTTGTGACTTGAGGATGACTGTAACATGTGTCATGAAGAGCTGGCAGCAACATCGACTGCAGGTGCTTTGACTGATGAAGACGATGCGGGTCTTCCTCGGCCGGACGTCCAAGGAGTCCCCTCTCCTCTTTCTCCCACTGCTCGTGCCGGCCTCGGGTTTTGCTCGACTTTGTTGAGGTTTGGGCTCGGCTGGCTTCTTTTCTGGTGCTGGGCCAGCTTCTGGAGTTGATTGGCGTTGGGGAGCGTTCGGTAATGGGACAGATGTGTCTGCCGATATTGGGGGCAGGGCTGGGAGCGACGAATTCGGTATCGGGACAGATGACGCTTGTGTGTCTGCCAATATTGGGGGCAGTGAAGATTGGGCTGGGAGTGACGAATTTGCCGATGTAGAAATGGTTGACATAATGGGAGGAATGGGGGGAGAGGGGCCGTCATAACCTTCCATGAAGAACGTAGGGGTGGTGGTGGTGGGTGGGACTGCATAGAGTCTGTTCCAATCGACCAAGGGCCCCCCCATGACTTGCAACATGTCGGTGTATACCCAGATCCTTGTGGGATGGAGCCACTGGGATTCCTCACACCACAGCTGCTTGCCTGACAAAATCTTCACCAATGTTACCTTGGTGAAACTGAGTGTCATTCAACAAAATATAAGGTAATTACTTACAGCTTTCTCCCAGGCACGTGCTTCCAAGGTCGGTCGGTTCGCGTCATTGGAATTCATAAGAGTTGCTTGATTTCGATTGAAGAACCTCAAAAGTGATTCTGTTTGAAACTGAACATCATCCAAACACCCGGGGTTGAGATTGTGGGCTTTAGCTTCTATGGTAAGGGTGGAGGACATTGGAGTTGGAATGGCACAAAGGGTTAGAACGAGACGATGATGAAAGTTGATGTCGAAAAGTTGTCAATGGAGTCACGTGGTGGTGTCAGAAGAGTAGAGATCCTCAGAATGTTCCACGGCCGATCATCGGTGGCTTTCATTCCCACGGTTGAATTTTCAAGGGCCATTGCAAGGCCGAACAAAACAATGGGCCTTTCTCTTGAACAATGTTCATTAGCAACTGCAATCCCTGGAAAAGCCATCTACTCCATGGCTGATATGTCTTTGACAAACCCAGGTAGGAGAATGTCTAATCTTCCAGGCAACCATTGTCACTAATTCTTTTGACGCAGAAGTTGTAATGAAAGACTTGGAGCATAGGAAGGTGCAGGAAGGTAAATAATTCAGTTTGGGCTTTTACTACCAACACCGTTACAACCTTACCTTAGAAATGGCCCAACATCAAAACATTCTCCCAAGTAAGCAAGTCTTATAACCTGACCAACCTTCAATCATTATCGGGCAAACAGACCTACCGAGCGACGATGGAATGCAGTCCACCAAACAAGCAATGGAAGTCGACGTGGATAGCATTACACAATGTAAGTCGATGGGCCGAGCTTTACAGATTGATATTAATGTGGTCTTCATTAGAACATGAAGAGAGTCAATCGATGTCCATTGATTTGACTGTTTCTCGCCCAGCCCTGACATTCGACAAATCTATTTTCAATTTTCAAACGTCTGCCATTTCTGCAAAGGCCAGAGACATTAATTTCGATTGGTCCCTATTTGATTTTACAAAGCCCACGGTGTCTTCCCCCTCCCCCCAGTCCATCTTTGACTTTCAGAAACCTGGAATCTCCTCCCCGAGCTCGGGCATAATGCCCACTTTTGACCAACCCAAACTCTCCTCCCCCACCAATGAAGTTACTTTCGATCGGGCCATCTTCAATTTTGATAAACCCAAAGTGTCTTCCCTGGCCAAAGATTTGGTTTGGACCAGGCGATGTTTGATTTTACAAAGGCCACTGTTTCTCCACAGTCGATCTTTGATTTTCAGAAACCTGGAATGTCCTCCCCGGCCTCGGGCTCTCATTTTTCCTTTGAATTCCACAAGCCTGATGTCGTGATCTCGGGTTTGTACATTTCCTCTTCACATTCAAAAAGCATTTAGCTCACCCATCATAACAGATGTGGACAAGTCGGTCTTCTCATTTCAACCATCTACCCCTGTGTCAAGCAGCCAGAAGCCAGCCAGAGGAAACCCTGGGTCACGTTCAAAGCACAATCGCCATCGTGCCAACCCGAGTTTACAGCCCCCAAACGAGCCCGAGGAAAGCCTGGGTCCAATTGAAAGCACAAGGGCCATCATACCAACTGCCTTTGGTCAGGCCATGGCATATGCTCCATACCCGATCTTCATCCATACACATCGTCGGTTAGGACCCCGCCCACCACGTTCAACCAAATTGGTGGAGTTGGATTCCAACTCCCGACGTGCGAGGGGGATGTATCGAAACTACGATCTCTGTGCCCAGTGGGAAAATTCCGGTGTCGATAAGACCTTTGGCGACATGATAGAGGGATTCACCAAAGTCTGGGAAAGGGTCACTGACCCAGATCCTTCACCCGATCCCGTACTCCAGGACATGCAGGCCAAATTGGATCAGCATAACTCTCAAGAACTTACCCACGATGATGCTCACCAAAGTCTGGGAAAGGGTCACTGACCCAGATCCTTCACCCGATCCCGTACTCCAGGACATGCAGGCCAAATTGGATCAGCATGACTCTCAAGAACTTACCCACGATGATGCCATGGACTCTCTTTCAGGCCGTATTCACCAGGAGGCGGTCAGATCCCTGCCTGAAAACATTACAACGACCAGCCATTATCGGTATATTCTAACTCGAATGAGGAGGGATAAAGAAAGGTTGGTTGAACAGATTGAAACTGATCGAGATATTTTAGCAGCATTGGATGCCACCTTACTTTCACTAAAACCGTTTGTAACGAATAAGGGGAAGGCCCGGGACCGGGGTGAATAAGTAGTTTTATGTACCTTTTGCAATTACGAACTCGGGTGAAACTCCAACACAAAACGAATTGACATTATTCTAAAAAGATATAAACTAACATTTCTTGGATCGGGTGGTTTGAACACTCTCTTCAGCAATTCTCTTTGACCGATCTCGGGTCACAATACCGAGCTCAGTGGAAACCTTGCCTTTGATGGGCCGAGGTTTAGGTTTTGCCTTGACAGGGACAGCCATGGCCGACTTGACTAAATCAATGTTAGTTGATGGGCTGCGACCGGCATGTGGATCAACCTTGGTACATGGTTTGTCAATGGAAACATCTTGTATGACAGGGGAGCCAGTAGCCTTCTTGATTGTGCCAGGTCGGCCGTTTTTGGGGCCAAGTTTGTAACCGGCCTCCAACCGAGAAGTCTTGTTGGGGAGGGCATCCTCTTCATTATCACTGTATTTTCTTTTCACCCCATGTCCACCCAACGGCTCTGCAAAGTCCATTTCCCAAAAGCTTTCACCTTTAGGTTTCAGGTTATCAATAGTCTTCTTGGTTGGCCGAGCTTCATCGTCTAACCCAGGCTCAGCTACTGTCCCCTTTACATCGAAGTCGTTCTTGGTGGCTGCTTTCTTCTTTGTTGGCTGAACTTCCTGTTTCTCAAGATCCGAGTCCGAGTCCCATTGTTCTTTGGGTTTTGGCTGAACTTCCTCAACTGACTCGGGCTCACTAGTCCTTACCATATTTTATCATAAAACCATGGCCTAGGCCAGGAAGGCCTTGTGCATAGCTCCACATACTTTTATGAAAAGTATATCATATATATCCCAGGCCCTTTTATGATAAGGATTTTTTTCATAAGAGGCCTTGTGCATTTCAATAACTTTTCATTGCAGGTCACAACTTATCATTAACTGCTTTTCATTGCAGGCCAGCCATTTTCATTGACCACTTTTCATTGCAGGCCAGGATATTTCATTGGTAGCTTTTCATTGCTCTCTAGTATTTTCATTGGCTACTTTTCATTGCAGGCCAGCCTTTCTCCACTTTTCATTGCTGCTGGTATTTTCATTGGGGGCTTTTCATTGCAGGCTAGGCCACTTCATTGGATACTTTTCATTGCAGCCCAGCCCTTTTCATTGACCACTTTTCATTGCTGCTGGTATTTTCATTGGTAGCTTTTCATTGCAGGCCAGGCCATTTCGTTGGATACTTTTCATTGCAGGCCAGCCCTTTTCATTGACTGCTTTTCATTGCTGCTGGTATTTTCATTGGGGGCTTTTCATTGCAGGCCAGGATATTTCATTGGATACTTTTCATTGCAGGCCAGCCCTTTTCATTGACCACTTTTCATTGCAGGGCAGCCCTTTTCATTGGCTGCTGTCAGGTGGGTCATCAGGAGGGTGGTCACATGACCAGTTGCCTAAAATGGTTAAAAACAAAAATTGTAGTCCTACACTGTAGCTTCCTGAATCTGTTTGAATTATGTTGTAAAGTGCTTTCATTATAGAGATATGAGGTTAAAAAAATTCTCATCGCCAGCTTTTTTTTTGTTTTTTTTGCATTTTTCTCCATGAGAACAAAACCAAACAAGATGATTTCAACACATTTAGAAAGCCAAGAGAAGAGGCTACAATTATCATATTGTGGGAAAATTGACCCAAAAAGGAAGGTGCATACCCAAAAAGGGAAATTGACATGGACAGCCTGCAAAAGGCTACAAAAAGTCTGACATAGTCCATAAGGACCACTGATAGACTACAAAAGACTACAAAAGTTGGACATACCCTACAAAGTTCAAAGTTTACTAATAGACTATACAATTTACTAAAAGACTACAAAAGACTACAAAATGTCAGACATAGACTACAAATTTTACTAACATAAGTTTGTAGTGTCCCCTTTTTTTAGACTACAGGAGTTTGTAGTGTTTGGTATGTGAGACTACAAAAGTTGGTATTGTCCACTTTTCAAGACTACAAAAGTTGTAGTGTCCTCTTTTTTTAGACTACCAAAGTTTGTAGTGTCTGCTATTTGAGACTACAAAAGTTTGTACTGTCCGCTTTTTTGAGACTACAAAAGTTGTAGTGTCCTCTTTTTTAGACTACAAAAATTTGTAGTGTCCACTTTTTGAGACTACAAAAGTATGCAGTGTCTGCTTTCTGAGACTACAAAAGTTTGCAGTCTGCTCAAGGGGCTCCCACCGGCGAAGTCCGAAACCCTCAACCTGGGTGGGTCGGTTCCTCTGATGTCCAAATTGGGCGCACTCAGGGCTCCCCATAACAGGAAGGATGGCCCAGATCAAACACGGTTTCTCACGTAGATACGTTGATAGATTTTGATAGATAACAATTCTCAATCCTTACACCCCACTTACACCTCTCTCCCTTGCTTGAAAATGCCGCACACACCAAAGATCTATAACGCTACACTCAAAGAGCCTGCAGAAAGTGTGGAGTTTCATCTTGAAACAGGTGAATCAAAGAACTACGGTGTATATCAAGAGGTTGGAACTGCAAAACACCTTGTCAGGTGTGATATTTGTGGGTTATTCCTTCCTCTCAAGGGCAGATCTGCCATATTACTGCAACAACATTGTGGAAAGGGATGGTAACAACACATATAAGCAAAAAAGAAGAAACTCAATTGGGAGAATCCCTGGCTCTCACACCAATGAGTACAGAGACAGCTACAACATTTTGGATAGTGATGGAATAGCTGTGATTATAGAGGAAGAAGAAGGTGGCAGTAGTGATGCTGAAGAAGAGGGAGATGGAGATGAGACAGTCTGTATAGATATAAAAGGAACACAACAATATGAGGACAGACAGTCATGCAAACATGGCCTGTCAACTGTATCAGTGGCATCATTCACATCCACAACAAGGGATGAATTTCCAACAAAGAAGCATCATGGGGCTGCTGAATAGTCATACAATGTATTAGATAGAGTTGTTATAGGCTGATGACTGCAGAAAAATAAGAAACTCGATGTATTCTATCTATCTATCCGTGTGAGAAACCGTGTTTGATCTGGGCCATCCTTCCGAGGTCTTATCAGTGCCCCCCTAATTCCTGCAGGATTCCGGTCATTCCTGCGGATTCCGGTGGATTCCGGAGGAGTGAAATTTAGCAGGGAGGCCTGCTATTTTCATCATTCCGGTGCTTCACCATTCCGGCGGAATTTCGGCATTCCGGAATTGTGACCGGAATGGTCCCCGGATTGGCAAAAACGGAATGCAACCGGAATCCGGTTTGTTTGGCGCAAGCCCATTGCCAAACAATTGTTTGTTTGGCAACGGCTTTCACGCTCATCCAAACACAACCCTCTCTCCTCCCACCACCACCGTCGTCGCTCCACGTAACCGCCTCCCTCACGTTGTGAGTGCCCGCCATGGGCTAAGCGACGTGAGGGGGCTCACATCGACCACCACGCCGCTCACCCGACATCCAACAACGTTGCCAACACCACAACGCTGTGCCACGTCACCACGGCACACAAACCAGGTAAGCACCCACAACCCCCTCTCCCCTCGTTTCTCAACACGAAAACCAGGTGCCACGTCGCTGACTGCGACGTGGCACCAAAACGACGGCAACAGGTCTGACACCCCACGACGGCACCACCCCAGCACTCCCGAAACAACGTTCAGCGCCCACACGAAACACAACAGCACCACCTCGCCCATGAAAACACCCCACCCAGCACCCACGATGGCCGCCCAGCACCCACGACAGTGCACAACGGCACACCACGTCCACGAAAACTCCCCACCGCCCACGAAAACACCCCAGCGTATATGAAAACAACACGCCGCCCACGAAACGAAGTCCAGCACCCACGTACATCTCCAATGGACGCGAAACAACACCCCGCGGACACGAAACAGCACCCAGCGCCCACGTACACCGCCAGCGCCCACGAAACGACGCCCAGCGCCCATGCCAACGCCTAACGCCCACAATGCAACGCCCAGCGGACATGACGCCAACGAGGACGACAACATGCCAGGACGACGACACGCGAAAACGACGACACGACGCGATGACGCGTCGACAATGCGCGCCAACGAGACCACTCCCTCCCCCTCCCCTGCTGCTCACCACTCCTTCCTCTCCCTACTGCTCACCCACTACCCACCATCCCCTTCCCCCTCCCTTACTCCCCCTCCTTTCCTGCTCACCACTCCCTCCCTCTCCCTACCCCCTTCATTCCCTACCCCCTCCCTTCATTCCCTACCCCCTTCATTCCCTACCCCCTGTCTTCATTCCCTACCCCCTGTCTTCATTCCCTACCCCCTGTCTTCATTCCCTCATTCCCTACCTACCCTCTCCCTCACTGCCCCTCCCTTCAGTTCTTCCCCCCTCTAGTTCTTCATTCCCCCCACTCCCCAGCACCCCTACCCCTCCACTCCTTCCCCCTCACTCCCTCCACTCCCTCCACTTTTCCCCTCTCCCTCCACTCCTCCCCCTGCCTCCACTCCTCCCCCTCCCTCTATCTAGATTCAATGTAGATAAATTCCATCATGTATTTTTAATAAATGAGTTGAAATGAATCTTCCCTCTTTAAGTATAAATGTCCTAAGGAATCCTAAGATTAAGTTGTCAGCAGAAGGCCTGAGTTAGATTCAGTCACATAATATCTCCTTACTTTGTCCAAGGTCTGATCAGAACTAATACTGAAAACTGATCAGCTTAAAAAGTACTGAGAGAAGTATGCAGAAGTGTGTATTGGTGTAAATGTATGTTGTATCTGTGATTTTACTTCTATTCCAGTCCCATTCCTGCGGATTCCGGTCCCATTCCTCTGGAATCCACCGGAATCCGCAGGAATGACCGGAATCCTGCAGGAATGGGAGGGGCACTGTAAAGTACTGCATCCTTCCTGTTATGGGGAGCCCTGAGTGCGCCCAATTTGGACATCAGAGGAACCGACCCACCCGGGTTGAGGGTTTCGGACTTCGCCAGTGGGAGCCCCTTGAGTCTGCTTCTCTGACATAAAGTGTTAGTGTCCTGAACTATGTTAAGGTTCATGGGAATATGGTTGAAGGATTGACATATATACATTGTTGCATCATTGGTTTTGGTATCATTCTCAACCTATCTTTTGCATTAGGACAGTTGACCTCTCTTTTCAAATCAGAAGCCACCATCCTATCTTTGACCTGGTATTCACATTAGTAGCCACTGTTGTATGTTTGACTATAGTTATTGTTGAAAGTGACTTCTCTGAAAGTTATGAATTGTGTGTGATACCTGGCAGCCTATCCAGGCTTTTCATAGCATGATCTCTTGTCACCTTCCAACCTTTCATCATTCAGTCTTAGCTCATTTAGAGGGACTGATAGGTGAAGGATAAGGGGAAGTTGGGTCATGTCTCCTTCTCAATCTTCATTGAGGAGTCATGTGAGAAATACAATCTTGAAATTGGTAAGGCCTTTTCATCATGGTCTAATGAATCAGAGTTAAGTATAGTTTGAGAGAGGAGAGTAACTATTAACATGAAAGGATAGAATAGGCTCAACTTATGTCAATGACAAGTTGAGTATGATACAAAACCACTGATGTAGCAATAGATAGATGGGTGTCAAGCAAACTCAATCCTTCAGCCATATCCCCATGAACCTTAACATAGTCAAGGACAATATGCAGTGTATGTCAGAAAAGCAGACTATAAACTTTTGTAATTTCAGAAAGCATTGTTTTTTAACCATTTTAGGCAACTGGTCATGTGACCACCCTCCTGATGACCCACCTGACAGCAGCCAATGAAAAGGGCTGACCTGCAATGAAAAGTGGTCAATGAAAAGGGCTGGCCTGCAATGAAAAGTATCCAATGAAATATCCTGGCCTGCAATGAAAAGCCCCCAATGAAAATACCAGCAGCAATGAAAAGCGGTCAATGAAAAGGGCTGGCCTGCAATGAAAAGTATCCAATGAAATGGCCTGGCCTGCAATGAAAAGCTACCAATGAAAATACCAGCAGCAATGAAAAGTGGTCAATGAGAAAGGCTGGCCTGCAATGAAAAGTAGCCAATGAAAATCCTAGAGAGCAATGAAAAGTTACCAATGAAATATCCTGGCCTGCAATGAAAAGTGGTCAATGAAAAGGACTGACCTGCAATGAAAAGTGGTCAATGAAAATGGCTGGCCTGCAATGAAAAGCACCCAATGAAAATGCCAGCAGCAATGAAAAGCAGTTAATGATAAGTTGTGACCTGCAATGAAAAGTTATTGAAATGCACAAGGCCTCTTATGAAAAAAATCCTTATCATAAAAGGGCCTGGGACATATATGATATACTTTTCATAAAAGTATGTGGAGCTATGCACAAGGCCTTCCTGGCCTAGGCCATGGTTTTATGATTTGGATGGTAAGCACCACTCATCTTCATTAAATCTCTTAAAAATAGGTAGAATGACGGGTATTTACATGCTTTACTATTTTATATAACCCGTTTATTTTTCAGAGTAATAATAGTCGAGATACAAATGGTTTATATTGGTATAATAAATTATACACAAAAAACCGGTCTGGATCGGTCTGAACTGGCTCCATAGACCGCAAAAGACTGGTCCTAGGTGGTTCGGTTCGGTTCCCTCAATATCTGGGTCGGTCCTAGACCAGTTGCGGTCCACGGTTGCGCGTTTTGGGGGCAAAAAACCGGACTGAACTGAACTTGTGAACACTATTCACATAAGCCATTCCTGACAATGAACCATTGATGTCACTCATTTTGTTTTATCTCAGGAACCAGTCTGAGTTTCCAGTCCTTATGGTGTCTGCCTTACAAGATCTATGCAAGCAGGGCTGCCTCAGATCAGCTCTCATGTCATTTTCATATGTGTTTCATGATGAAAATGATGGTCTTGCAAGTGGAATGTGAGCAACACTCACCCTTTCCTTGCACAGCTACTAATGGAGTCTTTTAGAATCTATAGTGGCTTTGATGCAACAACCGACTCCACCATTGATCATCAGCTTTTTGACCATGACAAAAACTTGGACAACTGGGACCATCATGCTGATATTCTTCTCCCCTGTGTGTTATTTCTTATCATGTTTGGGAAGCAATGTTTATCCTCTACATTGTACAGTGATAGAACCCACAGAGCTTCTGATCAGAATTCCGCTTGGACCAGGCAGCATTCCTGTATTTCCCCAGATCGATGTGAGATCTGTGACAATCTCACAGTTGATGAAGGTCATCAATCAGTATCTGAAATCTTTATGGCATGCATTCCTTTCTTTCTTTAAGCCTTTATTTCTAACTTAATTCTAGAATTCACATGGGCATCTGACAACATCATCCCCACAATTCCATGGACTGCTCTATCATCAAATCCCCTGTACTTTACCTTCCCTGGCTTAATCCATATGGAATCCATGGAAGGGGGGGTGGATTCCAGAAATTCCAGATGGATTCCATGGAATGGCTGATGGATTCCATACTTTGGGGGATGGATTCCATACTTTTGGGGGATGGATTCCATGGAATAGCTGATGGAATCCATACTTTCTGGGATGGAATCCATACTTCTTTCAGATGGAATCCATTCTTTTTTAAGATGGAATGCATCCTCTTTCCATATGCAATTCAGTTAGAATAAGTTCCCATTCTGGTAAAATTAAGTACAAAAATGTATTATATAAGACTACACAATTTTATTTTACTACATACAATATTAAAGGGAGAGGGTGGAGGGAGGGGTGTAGATGTAGAGTGATGAAGTGAGGGGGAAGTGATGGAGGGAGGTGGGACTGGTGGAGAATGAGAGGGGAGGGAGGGAGGGGATGTGGGAGAGGGTGTGGTGCAGAGTGAGGGAGGGGGGAGTGATGGGCATGGGGGTTAAGGGAGGGGGTGAGGGAGGAGGAGCTAATGAAGGGGTAAGGGGATTGATGGAGGGAGCAATGGGGGAAGGGGGATGGGGAGGGGTGAGCTA
>NW_001889899.1:594747-596349 GCF_000143565.1 Laccaria bicolor S238N-H82
CAATTTTTCCCTTTGATTTGGGAGCACCTGGCATAGGCATAGGAACACCTAGAGTAGTGTTAAGACTCATTTCGGACATGGACGAAGCCATAGAATCCATAGATGTTATTTTGTCCACAGGACTCATCAAAATAAGAGAAAAAGAAAGAAAATCAAAGCGAAAGAAAAGATCAAAGAGGAATGCTTAGCGTATATGTGGCCAAACATGTGGTTCTTCTACTTCGAGAGATTTCAAAGTTTCGAACCAAGGCAAAGTTTCGAAAGCGGAGGGGTTTTGGTCGTGTCGTGGCAAGAAAAAGAGGATATATGCGCCTGAAAACCGAGTAATCAGCGCGCTTTTCAAATTATGAGGACGTACCAATATTTTCTCGACTATAGCCGAAGGTGCAGAACGGAAAACCAGAACCCCTGTCTCGGTCACCACTGTGGAAGAACGTAAGTTCAAGGACAGGGAGGGGTCACTGGTCATCTGCCACAGAAAAATAAGGGGGATGAAGTACGAAAGGAATGGGGATCAAAGAAAAGAAGACTGAGCGCTTAGTGTGAGTGGCGTGTGAACGCACCCAATGTCTCCGTCTAATCTCTGTATAAACTTGTGCGCGTCTAGTGGACTATATGCGTCTTGAACATGTGTGAGAGCTATCAGCACAGACATTGTCGATATGAGTTGTCATCAAAAAGGACAGGACACGATGACAGTGAAAAAGTAAAGACTTGAAAACTTAAGAGTACTTGAGTATTGGATGGGGGGGGAAGAATCAATTTCAAAAGACGCGATGAACCTATATATACTTTACAAACGATCATGAGACCTACACACATTCTCTTGTGCAGTCTGATTAAAATAAACAGAAAACGTCTAAAAATAGAAAAATAACCAACAAGAAAAAGTGTCCAAAGAATAAAACGAATCCGACGTCGCTCCCTCCTCTCGCCGCGAGTCCTTCAAGCTAGGGATGACTCAGGGAACTTACAATGTAGGAAGAGGTCTATTTTTGTGCGCGACTGCCTGCCTCAGTGCGGACATTCCTAACATTGACGCTCGACCCTACCGTCTAGCCGTCAGAAAACACATTGAGCGAAAGGGTTCTGTCATAAGTAAAAAAAGAAAAGCGAAGAATAAAATAAAATAAAAGAAAAAAAATAAAGTTGAGCATACAAATACATAAGAAAACCTCAAGTCCTCTTCGAAGAAAGGTGTGTGTTGTTGAGCAACTAGCGAGTGTGTTTGACATCTTCTCCAAGCACCAGAAGTCGCTGTTCGGCTACATTCTTCTTGATCTGTAAGAAAATATGTGTTTCCTTCGCTTTGGACTTTCAGTAAAGAGCGGTTAAAATACAAAAGACAAAACAAGATATAAAAATTATGAGACAGAAACGAAAACTCAAAATACAGAAGGCGTCGTGAATGGAACATGACGCACTTCCACACAGGTAGGAGCATTCGTCAACAAAGGAGGGAGGGAGCCATCTGTTGAGGCAGGGGCATTGTTCTTCAAGTGAGGGACGCTGATCGTTGATGAGTGAGGGAGGGATGCCATTCGTCAACAAGGGAGGGAGGATGCCGTTCATGGAGGGAGGGAGCCGTTCTTCAAGCGAGGG
>NW_001889899.1:597744-621280 GCF_000143565.1 Laccaria bicolor S238N-H82
AAGGTCTCGGCTGATTGTTTTAATTACTAAATTTGAATAATTGATTACATAAGATATATCTTGACATTCAATCAGATATCTTCCGAAGCCATTCACATCGCTCCCCCATCTGAAATGCCCCCTGTCATATGCACCTGTTCATACTGCAAAAAGTGCAAGGTAATTATCGAGGGTATTGAACACCCAGGCAAGGAGGTTTCTGCACAAACTCGTAGGGAGCACGAGAAGCGTGATAAAGATGGGCATTCTCCAAAGCGGAAGCATTGAGCATCCTCAAGTTCAGCTCTTAAACAACCTCAAGCGCCAGATCTCCCAAAGGGTGTGGAAAAATTTATATCTTCCCCTATTTGCTAACAGTATTCTAGATGTTTTAATCTCTACTGGAATGATCATCAAGATGGTTTGTGTGCTTGTGGTCTGGCTCCATCTCAGGGCTGGTGTTAGTCGATCTGCAGCAAACACTATCCTGCAAGCACTTCAGTTCATCATCTCCACAATGATTCAACTCATTGAAGCAGCTCTTTGATCATATGGCATCAATATCAAGCTACCAGATTTCAAACTCCCTCACGATGCCCGTTCAGCGTATGGGCAAACTTTTCCTGAGCCAGATCAGCCCAGGCTGTAGTTTAAGACCAAATTGACCCGGGTTGTTCCACCTTATTCATTTCCATAGCGTACACAATTGGCCACTTGTTCAAAATGCCATAGGCTGTGGAAACTTGGTCTCTTTGAAAAAAAACCTTTCCAAAATGAAAATATCAGTAGAATAATGTTTACCACAGTTTAATATGACCCTACATTAGGTTTTATGCAAGAATGTCGTTAATGGTGCTGATATTTGGCATCTATTATTAGCACCTATGTTTTAGGATGTTCCCCCTATCAATATAGCTTCTTTTCATCCGATTTTGTTGCGCTACGGCTGTCAATCACTGCTAATAATACGCCGTATGATTTCCGTGTTGCTCAAACAACAGAATATGTTTTCACGGGTATGTATTTTTAGCTACTTTTGTTCCCTCCCATCAATCAATGCATCCGCCTGTCAATTCTGACACTACGTTGTCAAGCGCCTCTCCGCATAATCATGATATCCGTCCCTCCCACTCTGCATGTTGCCTATTGCTATGTTTTCCGCCCATTGATATGTTTTCCGCCTTCGTATGTTTTTTCTCCATATGTTTTCCATTTATTACAATTCTGTTCTGCACTCCATCCTGGACTGAATCAGAACATTACCTACCACCTCAGCTCCTATATGATTTGTGTGTTGTTATACTCTAGCCGCGTTCACGCTAACCAGTCACATTTAAGCAGTCTTACGTGCGCGTTGCGAAACGCGTTTGAGACTCACTCGACCCTCAACATCACGTGATGTGGTTCAAGTAAACATTGAGACAAGCCGACATTTTACACACAAGAAATTCTATTAGTACATCATAGTAGACTAGTAACAAGACTCAAAAGTGTAGCGTAAATAACAAGAATGTTCAAAATGTAGATATGATTGGTCCAATAAGAAGCCCACGCGTTACCAAATGTAACTATAGTCTATGGAAGGGATCGCACTTCAAACGCGTGTCGTACTGCAGCGTCCAATGGTAACTTAGATCTTCTGCTTTTTGGTGGGGGGTTTTGAAGTGGTGACGGATATACTATACACTGGACATCAGCAACCGAAATGAAAATTATATGAGGGAGAACAAATTTACCTTGCATTCATCACTTGTGACATGACCCAGCTGACGTCCTCCACGGCAGCTTGCCAGCTGGAATCATCTTGTCCGTTGCCTGACAGGCCAGACTCCCACCACACCAACGTAGCCAGCACGGTCAAGAACACGTTCTGACCGTGCTTGTCCACAACTGACCATCCATCCTCCCCCGTGGCTTGTTTACGATGCGCTGGACCCAAGGGCCCCTCCACGTCTGCAACCCCACGCCAACCTGGCTGCAATAATTTCCACCACGTCCACCACTTCGCCTCAAATGACGACACGTTCTTGATCTCGGGAGACCTCATGCGAGCGCGGCCCACCCACCAATCGACTTCGTCTGGCCGCCCTTGTTTCTTAAAACCAGCTTGAGGTCCTCCGATGCTGAACCCGTTGCGACGCTCCAGCTCGATGTACTGACGGAACGCTTGGGTCCAGGCTGGGCCTAGATCTCGACCTGCCAGAAATGAGAAGGCCTTCGAGAACCACGTGGGCCACTTGGGATCCAGGAGAGGGGAACCGTCCATCGTCGAGCCAGGTAATGTGGTGTGATCTGGAGAAGGGATAGGAGGCGAGGCAGAGGTTGGTAGGGGGGAATTGCGCGAGGGTAGCGCAAGAGACGGCGAGCTAGGACGAGAGGAAGGAGGTGGGATAACGGGCTCCACTTGAGATAAATTAGTAATTGCCGTGACGACTGCTTCAACGTGTTCTTCTGGCCGCTCTAAACGCTTGGGGTCCATCGTGGTGCGTCTAGTGCTACGCGTGGTGATGCTTGATGACAGCAGATGGGAGGGCTCATCATCTTTGCCACTCCCTAAGCCCTCAGAGTTCGTCTCCTCCTCCTCCTCCGACGACGATGACGACGAGCTTTCATCGTCAGAATCTTCTGCATCAGACTCAACGAATGCTGCGGCTCGCTTTCTCTTTCCCTTCTGGGCCTTGGAAGGTGCAGCCTTACGTGGCGCAGGCTTCTTTGAAGTTCGATCGCTTTTCGCCTTCCCTTTCCGCAAAGCCGAAGAACGTGGCGCATTCACCGTTTGTTTGGTCAGAGTTATATCCGCCGATTGGGGGGCAGAGGGCGAGCTCGGGAGCGCGTTGGGTAAGTCATTCGAAATAGGGTTACTTTTGTCACCCGCAGGAAGAGCTCGTGCCCGTCGTTCATCGGGAGCTGAAGGCGACAGTCAATAGATGTAACACGAATAAAGTGACAGTCCCTTACAGTAGCAAGTACTCAAAAATTCAAGAAACACGTTCTTGACGATGGAGAATTTTTCGACGTCCGCCAACGCCCACTCCTTGGGAACGGGTGCCTTGTTCATACCATAATGGAGACTAAAGTCGATCATAGTCAGCTCCGTAATACAATTTATGAGATAAATAAACACCAACGTTACCGCGTTGATATTCCCCTGCTGTATCGGCTCAGGACCGCCAATAAAGATGGAAAAGTGCATTTTGAGTGACTTGCCTATGCCCTCGAGAAGGGGCCCGAGAAGATTTGGCAGACCATCAAATGCTCTAGTAATAACGGGATGTGAGAGAAGAACTATCAGCGCAGCAAAGCTACTTACTGTTGCGCGTCGGCTGGGCACATCTCTTGGAGAGTCCCCCCCTTGCGTTCCTTCCACTCCTGCTTGGCTTTCGTATGGGAATCGAGGGCATCTTCGTTCCATTGTGTTTGCTCTTCTTCGCTCAGTTTCAGAAACTCGGTCTTTTTGTAAGTGTTGCGGAACGCGGCACGTTCACGCTCAGGCTTGCCACTGTCCGCGAACGCGAGGTTGCATGCCTCCTTCATTGAAGTAAAGTTGGCCGCTCCCCAAACTTCCCAGCCTGCACGGAGCTTGGGAGGACTCGACGGGCTGCCCAGCAGTCGATCGACCAATGTAGCAATTGGGTCTTGGGACTTCTTTGATCGTTGCAGCGACTTGGTCTTTTTTGAACGGTGATCGAACCAGTTATAGAGGGACTCGAAGCAGATCAGTACAGTGCCACTGATTCCAATCATAAAGTTAAGCACATACCTTCCTCATACGCTCAATTACTTTCCCTTTCAGCGCAGCATCAGCCGGGGACAAAACCTCGAACCCATCGGAGGTCATAGCAAAGACCGGTAAGGGGGGGATCGTTTCGTTGTCTTCAAGACGCTTGGGTATGGGGATAGACCAGTGGAACGTTTGAAACCATTGATTAACAATGTCGTCGAGCACAGAATTAGCCTTTTCGTTCGACACAAGAATGGCCGCCTTGTAATCGTCGAGGTGAGCTTTCAGGAACTTCGCACGAACCCCTCTTGCCCAGCCTTTCTTCAGGGTTACGAGCAATGGCTGTGCATCGACCCTTGATTTCCAAGAATATCACATCAGTCTAGGGTTGGACAAGCTTGGCGATAATCACTTACACACCACTCTCATGAGTCCCATCCATCATCGAACTCTCCATTACCGTTGGGGCAGACATGCAGAAAAGCAGGTATGTACGTATCCAATTCTTTTGTGTATACACTCAATAAGGTTCCTTCACTTGTGGGAACGAAGCAAAGAAGCTCTCTTCCGCTTCACATAAAGTCCAAACTCTCAGCTGCATCCTCTCTTACCCAATCCCCTTACTCTTGAACGCCTCTCCACTTATTCTCTCAACATGGTACAATTGAATGATGCCCGTGCGGCCACCGCCTCCCCTGCGTCACGCATTTCTAGTACTGTTACTCTTCACACTCTTGTCTTTTATCACGACATCTAACTTTCCACCCTGTAGCGAATGCTGAGACACGTGTGTCTTCCATCCAAGCCAGACGTCCCGACAACGTGGGTAGGTTCGTTTCCGATGCGTCTCCACGTAGCTGACCTTTTTTTTTTCAGCTCTTGAAGAGCTTTTTGCTCGCTTAGGGATCAGCACTGAACACGCATGCACCACTGCCACCAGTTTCATGTGTATGTTGGTCGCCGTGGAGAACACCTCCACCTCTTCTCCTGGTCAAAACAGCCGTTATGAAGTTTTTTTTACCCCAGAGGACGACTTTTGCGGATTATCCGAGGATGACCTTTGCGGAATATCCGAGAATGGCGATTCATCTTCTAGCTTGGTCGATTCTCACGCCACCACTATGGTGGTCGTGTCCACTGGGAATCCGTACAGCTCTCCCATGGCTTTGACTGCAAGCAGCAACACCATGGTTGCATCTACAGGCCCTGCTTTCGTCCCTTCCTCCCTTGCTCCTGCAAGTCCAATGATGGCCGTTGTAGCTTCCACTGTGGCTCCTGCTGCCCCTCCTGCAGTGGGCCTTGCAGGTACGACGACAGCCCTCCCAGCTACCCCCCTCACTCCTGCTCCAGTCAGTAACAACACATTGGTCATGGCTGTCGGAGTAACCGCGTTGACGGCAGCCCTTTACGCGCTTCCCTTCATCCGGCCACCAAATGCGCCCCTCAACGCTATCCCTCCGCCATCCCATCTCATTACTCCCACTTACGGGTATCACGTTCCTGCCGCCAATGCCGCAGCACCCTTCTATACAATCACTTGCGGTCGTGATATTGGCATCTTTGCCGGTTGGTAAGTCTGTTGTCATTTGAACTGGAGTCTTGCGTGTCTCACAATTGACACCCCGTGTCTTACAACAGGGAGACAGCCAGCCCATTGGTCGGAGGTGTCTCGCACTTCACCTGCTGCTGGGTCGCCTCCATTGCGGAGGGCCACAGCCGTATGGCTGCCGCTCTTGCGGCCAACTTTGCCATGTATCTTTCTTGAGCTGTGCCCTGCGTATTTAGTGGCCGTCGTCATATAATATACTTCCCATGTACCCGTCGCTATCAAAAAAAAAATTGTCCCCCTCTTTATACCACGTAGGACTTAAGATGAGCAGAAACCTATGTTAAGGAATCGACCCACCTCTTCCGTACTCGGCTTTGCGAAGATATACAATACGGTCCAGGAAAACAGAATATAGAAATGCAAAGAACGCCCAAATGAGAATTTGCGTGGACAGAGAAGTGATAGTCGAGTGCGTCGAGTTTCAATGCGCAAAACTTTCGTCGCTACTTGGTCGGGACAAGATGCCCCTGCGCTAAGTGCTAAATTTAGATACTGCTCCGTTAACTTGAAATATTTCTGGAGAGCCAATTTCACCGTCGGCAGCTTCAATTTTTCCTATATGGCCTCCTGAATGTATAGACAACCAAATTGTTAAATAATTTTGGAGGTTTAGCTGCCGTGGAGTAAAAGTCGTAAGAGTCGCAGTCTGCAGTACGGCTAAGGAGCGTTACATAGCGCATTTACAAGCAACGGTGCACAACTGGCCATACTACGTGAAGACCTTTTTTCTTCCGAATGTGATTTATATATCAAACGAAAGGGTTTAAATTCAGTAATCTAACTGTTCCAGAAATATTTGTATCCTAGATAGAAATGCTGCGTGTCGAGAGAAAAAGTCGCTAGAATTGAAGGGCTCTTGATTAGGAAACTCCCACCGCCACCCCTTCACTGCAACCACGGCCATGGGTCGACCCCGCCTTTACCACACACCTGAGCAAAAGAGCCAAGCACGCAAGGAGACGTTAAAAAGGTACTATGTCAAGTGAGTATGCCCACTGGCTACAGTGTTTATTCTGACATGAGCGTTCCCTTCATTTCAGACACTGCGCCCAAATACGCCGTCAAGCGCGTCGTCGGTTTAAAAGGGCCCAAAAATCGCTGCAACAGGAATTAGAGAAGCAGCCGATAGCGGGAGCCATTGAAACGCCGGATCCGTTGGAGCTTGATAAGTAAGGGCCTATTTGGCGTGTGTCCTCCGAGATACTGATCTTTGCGTGTGCTGAACAGCGATGATCCCCTGAAAGTCATCGCCTCCGCTCAGGGACATTTTGAAAAGCTTACCAGAGGGTCCATCTCAGGGTATCTGTCTGAGGTTGTTGAAAGATGCCTCAATGACATTGATGGCAGCAAAGAATACTGCCAAGTGACGTCGAGCGTCTGGGACAGCTTCTTGCATGATGTGCAAGACACCCTCTCGTCCGTTTTGCAAGAGTACGGTTGCAGACCAGAGTATGATGTCGGCGAGGCCACACACTTAGATATACGGCATGTCATAGGTTTAATCGCCGAGGTTGAGGAACTGTTGTTATCGTCGCCCAGCCAACTTTGGGAATGGCATGCTCTCGGACGTCTAGCCTACCAAAATCTATGATTAGAATCAGTTGACCGGTACTAGTTAACAACAGTAGTAAGTACAATACTCAAACCTCACGCAAGTGGAAGAATCCACATTTTCGAGCAAATAAAAACCTGTACAGTTTGGTAATTAAAGTTTGACGAGGCTTGTACACAGGACGAACCTTACTGCGGCTTGACTCATCACGCGTAACATGCCCAAGCAGCCCAAGCGTAAAGTGCGAATTTCCAGCAGACCCGATGTTGTGCCGGTCGTCATTCAAGATGTTGCAGCTGAAAAGCGCAGCCGTCGGCAGCAAAAGGTAAAAAAAACCTCCATCGGCATTTTAACATATTGATTGATTGATCGCCTTACAGATGCAGCCAGCAGACCCTCGCCCTGAAAGGGCTCGGCAACTCAAACGTCAGCAAGATGACATCCTAAATGCGCTCGGCCCCCCTTTCCGTGTTGCGTATAGAGAACAGCAAGTCAACGCGTTTTTCAAGAGGGCTTTGCACTTATGGTTCTTGATTTTTCCTGAGACTGAGGAGGGAATTCGCATTCAGCCCGGTTTTCTGGACGACCCTGACTACGAGGAACACATCATGACTGCACGTAGCAAGGTGAGTCGTCGACTACTAGTTTCCGCCTGTTGCTTATTCGTTGCTTCCAGCTCTTCAAGGGGAGGTTGTGTTGGTCGGCTTCCCTCTTTCCGAGGCACGAACAAGAAGATATCCCCTTTGAAGCATTGTATGGACCTGGAAGGGAAGTGACGTGGGTGAGGGAGATGAATCTCGCCATTCAGAAGATTATGAGCACTATGCCTACGCCGACATGGGCCGACGAGACTTTCCAAAAGATTGAGAGGTTGGTTGCTGGTCTGGAGGTTGAGAGGTTGGGTGCTGGTCTGTCCTAAGCCCCTTGTGCTGTAGTAATTCATCGCGTACTTTCTTGTTCTTCTCATTTTGAAATTGTAAACGACTTCGCCCTTGTCTAATCTTAGATGTCTCCCTACTCTGAGGGAAAATCACGTGCATGTGCATTCTTTCGTTGGTGATCAGTAGTCGTGGGAGAAGGTAGTCTCCTGTCCTACCTATCGTCGTCAATGGCCAGAGGCAAGGGCAAACCGAAAAACTATGCTGTGGTCCGCCATCGCCAGGCCGACTTATCTCTTGGCCACTCACGCATCGCTCATATCTCTGACAACGGCCTTCGGATCCTTCAAACCCCTTTATCCCCTCAGAAGAGGTCGTCGTCATCCACTCACCGCCTCCCAGAACCCGACTTCAGTGATTGGAATCCTAGCTTCGAGTACGAGGGGTTCGAGGAACAGGTGGTCATAGATCCCGAGGTACCGACTGTTGCAGCCAAGGTTGCGGCGAAACGGTATCCAACTTCAGTAAGTGACTTAGAAAACCGTGATCGCAATCTTACAAATGCTGCGATAGGATGCCCCTTTACAAGAGTGGGCTGGGAGGAATAGAGACGACCCTGGCTACCGAGAGGAGTATCTTCGGGAGTTTATCAGGCTCGAAGGACAGGGGGGACCTCGGTGCCATTCGTGCATGTCGTGTTCCTCTGACCAGGGTCTCTATCGGTGTGAGGACTGTCTGGGCCCTCTAGCTGAATGCATGACTTGCTGCCTCAAACGGCATCGTCATCTTCCGCTGCATATAATCAAGGTTCGTCTATTTGTTCCAATTCAATCTAGTTGTCTGACTTTTCCTAGAAATGGAACGGCGCCTGTTATGACAAGACGTCGCTCAAAGACCTTGGCCTCCGGGTTCAGCTGGGCCATCCAGTGAACATGCCCTGCGTACTTCCTCAACCCGGCCACAAGGATTTCACGGTCATTCATACAAATGGTCTCCACTGGGTCGCAGTCGACTTCTGTGGGTGCGAACACCGTGTCAGCAACCGCCTGCAACTACTTCGGAGTGAATGGTTTCCCGCGACAGTTCACCAACCGCAGACCTGTGCCACATTCCGCGTGCTGGAGGTCTTCCACACGATCACTTTGGCAGGTAAACTCTCTGCGCATGAGTTTTACAAAGGCTTGGAGTACATGACGGACAACACGGAGTTGAACATCCCCAAGGTTTGTCTCCCTTCTTCGTCTCTTCACTCATCTGATCCTCTTTTATGAAGACACGATATAAATCGCTAATGCGGATAGTCCGAATGTTCCGCCATCTCAAATTGATGAAACGTGCAGGGCGGGGGAACATCGCTGGAGGGCTCCTCTCGACGGGCGCCAGTGATCTTGCACTTGGTTGTCCGGCTTGTCCCTTACCTGGCGTAAACCTGCCGGATAACTGGCAAGAAGTTGACGTGGAATGGAAGTGAGTATTATGACTTTGGGGTACTTTACGGAATCTTAAGGTGTATAGGTTTTTGTATCTACTGATCATTGTGATGGACGCAAACTTTCGCTTAAAAAATCTTCCTATTTCCCCGCAGATCAACCATACTGCGAACATATCCTCAAGTATGCAAGTCAGAAGGATGTAAGTCTTTGTTGCACCTCTGAAGAATGTTTAACCTAGAAAATTTGTAGATCAGCACATGCAGCGGGTTCAAGACCTTGGCACATGCCGAAACCAAATTCTCTGCTGGATTGCGCTCCACCGGAGTCGGCATGGCTCTCTGCGCTCGTCATGAGATCATTCGGGGAGGTGGGGTGGCCGATCTCCAAAAAGGCGAGAGGTAAGTTGTTCAACTGCAACGGAGACCAACATTTAACTAACCCACCTTGAAAAGGTATTGCAATATGGATTATATATTGCTTTCGGCACTGGCGCTGCTCCTCGTCGCCTCCGTCTTCATTTCGTACGACATCGCATGTCAGTTTAAGCTCAAATTCGAAGAACGGGCGGCAAAGCTTCCCTCGGAAATCCAGCTTCCTCCCAATGTCGACTGCGATTGGGACATTCCTAAATGCCATTGTCCGATGCACAAGGTGTCGTGTCAGGCTCCTCACTCGTTGAACTTCAAGACGGGCGTTGGTCGGACAGACGGCGAGGGAATTGAGAGGAGCTGGTCAGAATTGAATCGCGTGGCTAACAGTACCAAAGAGATGGGCCCGGGTTCGCGTCACGACACCCTTGATGATCACATAGGTCATCATAATTTTAGAAAGTATGTCGGACTTGGTGAGTCACGCCTCCTCTTCGCTGGTTGCTCAATTGAACTGAACCTCGTTCAGGACGGTCTCTCCATTCACGGCTTATCCTGGCGATGGCGGAGCAAAAGCGGCAAAAGCAAATTTTCGATGACTTCACGGCTTCACTCACCTCCGAGGTCGAGGAATTGTGGACGACCAGGATATTGGAGTGGGAAAAGGATCCAAAGAAACCGAACCCTTACGTGGCTATTGTGAGCCGTGAGTGCGTTTTGTTCATCGATGCCATAACACCTGCTTAATTTTCGTACTTAGATGCTTCTCAGGATGAAGTGAAGAAGCGGCTCCTTCAAGAGGAAATTGCCGTGGTGAAAGCGGGCATCCCTCAGCTACACGTCACAGGTCCAACGGCATTCATCTCACTCGGGTTGTTGGTGGAAGAAAATCAGTAAGCAATGATTTACTTGTTTGTGATGCTCGTTACTGACAGGTAGTATCTAGGCGGAGAATCCGCTGGGACTCACGGCACCCAAATTCCCTTACAACAAGTCAAGATAACGAAATTCAACACCGACGGTTGCTTCTACTTCGCCAGTTAAAACATTTCCATAACCTACAAGCTGTTTACATGCCGGCGGCATCTTTAATGCTGTCACAGCAGGAGGAAGGCCAACGGGAGGCAGAGTCCA
Source organism: Laccaria bicolor S238N-H82 (assembly GCF_000143565.1). Lineage (NCBI taxonomy): Eukaryota > Fungi > Basidiomycota > Agaricomycetes > Agaricales > Hydnangiaceae > Laccaria > Laccaria bicolor. Next base: position 608,419 of record NW_001889899.1, read on the forward strand.
GTGAGGCAGAGGTCAATGATATGCATTCTGGGACTGATGTCGAGCATGAGCCGTTGTGGCTCCCGTCCTCCCTTCCCGAAAACCATCAAAAACACAACTGCGACAAAAATCTCATCATGATCGAGTCGAGTCTCCGTCGAGCCCAGTGCGAGGATACCTTGGACAAGATCCGCAGCCTTCAACGTGGCCGTCTCTCCTTTATCAGCTTCCGCAACCGCAACATCCGGCATCAGAACCCAAAAACACGGGCTCAAGACACTCTCAACCGTTTGGAAGAAAAGTCGAAGGCCCTCGCCGTAAAATATAGGATGGCCCGAGCGGCATTATTTGAACTTGTGGGCCCTGGCGATTGGGAAAATCAGCTCCGAGAGTTAAACCACGGAGACCTGACGACACCTGATGGGCATGAGATCAACATCGACAATCCAGATCATCCGTTCGGAGCAGATGGGCGAGCGCTTTCAAAGAAGAAACGGGCGAATATCAAGAAGGGCCTGGGTCAAGGCAAAAAGGTCGTGTCGTGGATATGGACCACAGCACAGTCCATTGTGAGCGGCAGTGAGGATGATTTGCATGAGGGTAAGTCTTTTGCCCTTACCTGTGATCAAACTGAGATACATGTACAGCCGTCATGGTCGAATGGGCAAAAGCGCGTGCAAGGCATCTACGATGGTGGGAGGAGGTGTGTTTGTTGAAGGAGGAGATGAGACGTGTGCGGCAGAGCCTGGAGTGGAAGGCGGCGTGGTGGGAGGAGCGACAGCTGGGGTGGGAGGGGCTGGATGATGCTGGACGGGAGGGCATCCAGGCGTATGCGGTCAGGCAGGCCAATATGCAGCGTGCGCTTCATGCTCGATTTTGCCGTTTGTGGGACAAGCCCATGATGCCATTGGTTAGCCAGGATGATAGTGGGGAGGTGCCCTCATTTATCTTAGACCCTGTACTTGAGGAGCTGGTGGAGGAGGACGAGGGGTAGCAATATACCACTTTTTGCTGCATCGGGAATCTCGGGTGAGAGCGTATTTGCACGTATTTACCAGCAGCGGCAATTCGTGAACGTCATCCAAATTGAACATGTTCAATCCATCCTCTTGTGACATATTGACACGGAGGAAAGTGTCAGATTCATTGGAAATATATTGTGAGATTTGTTTAAAATGTTCTCCCCTGCTTCATTCTACGTGAAACATAGTCAGGATGGTGAAACATGGTTGTCCATCAGAAATACACGATTTATTATTTGGTTCTGTTAGGATCAGAGATCACAAAACCAGAATATGAAACAGGAATGACGGAGTGCTGTCAATATCACACATATATAGTATATCAATAAATATGTACCCATATAACATCAACAATACCTCTTCCCACCCACCCTACAGCAAGCTGTGCATTAATCCACATCCAGACCAAGTGGTCAGATGCGCTCCCTATGGAAATGAATAAAGTGCATCCTTCCAGTTTATAAGGCATAGGACTACAGCCAAGGGTGGCCAGATATCATCAGGACAGCTTGTTTCCCATCTTGTTTTGCTCTTTACTCTGCCACAATTCCTTTGAAGTGTCAGTGGAAGGAGTCTCCGAGATCCTGTGCCTGCAATACAGATCTTTGGAAATCTCAGAATACATCCAGAGGATCAAAATTGGTCCAGACGGCTCTATACTACACAGTCTTTTGATTCCTGGCTTTCTTTCTTTCTTTCTCGCCAGATTATTGAAGATGCACTTGATGAAAGCTTTCGGCGATGTGAAAATTCTACAGCTGCACTTGGTGGAGATATGCATGATGTTCATGACAGCCCTGCCTGGCGAGATTTGACAGGCCTTTTTTCTACTGCTCGCCATCTGGTCTTTGGGATATATATTGATTGGTTTAATCCTTTTACAAACAAGATTGCTGGTATGTCAGAAATATTTCATTGTTATTTCACATATATTGATTTTATATTTTCAAAATAGGAAAGCATGCATCTTGTGGTGCCATTGTTCTTTATTGTCTGAATCTTCCTCCACACTTGCACTATCTGCCTGAAAACACATTTATTGTTGGCCTCACTCCCCCACCAAATGCACCAGATATGATCACCATCTCCCACATTATTGAACCCCTCATTGATTCTGTTCTCAAATATGCCACTCCTCCAGGTCAACACCTTCCTACATTTCGACATCCTGCTGGTGTTTGGTTTCAGATAAAAGTTGCACCCCTTATTTCTGATATAGAGGCAAGTCACAAGGCTGGAGGATTTATGGCTCATGCAGCCACACTTTTCTGTTCTTTTTGCCTCTGTACTGCAGACCAGATTGAAGAGCTCAACCTTCAGTCTTGGCCTTTGCGTCAATGTGCACAAGTACGAGATCAGGCTCAAGTATGGCTGAACACAGCAACAAAATCTGGTCACAAAGCTCAGGCTCAATCTACTGGGGTGCGGTGGACTCCTCTCCACCATCTGCCTTACTGGGATCCTGTTAAACATGTTCTTCTTGGGTATATGCACAACTGGCAGGAAGGAGTGTTAAAACATCAACTCCGTGTTCTGTGGGCCATTGGGCCACAAGAGGGTTCTCAGAATACTGGTCAGGCAATTGATGAGGAGGAACAGTGGACTGAAACAGATGTATCTGAGTCTGCAAGTGAGCTTGATGAGTTACATCGAGAGGCAGCAGAGGCAGAAGCAGCACCCCTCCACCAAAACCCTTCATTCTCATCCCAGCATTCTGGCCGATCTTCAATGCTTTCTGGAACACCAACTCAAGATGAACCACATCCCTATGCATTTGACATGCAGGATGAGGTTGATGAAGTCACTGGAGATCCAGATTATATTCCTGACACCAAAGAACACTTTACCTTCACGGATGCACAGCTTCAGGCGATTCGAAACTGCATTTCCAATGTTACTCTCCCACATGGGCACAGCGACCTCCAACAAACCTTGGAGAACCAAGTCATGGGAAGCTGAAAGCTCATGAGTACCTCACACTCTTCAGCTGTATCTTTCCACTTATAATTCCAGAGTTCTGGCACTCTGAAACAATGACAAATCTTCAGCACCAACATCTCCAATCCTTTCACCATCTTGTTGCAGCCACAAACATACTATCATCCTTCAAGACTTCTAATGCCAGTGCAGATGAATACACTGGTCACTACATTCAATATCGGCAATCCATCCAAGCTCTATTCCCTCATGTTCACTCAAAGCCAAATCATCATTACGCCATGCACAATGGGGCTCTACTAAAATATTGGGGTCCTCTACCACCTCTTAGTGAGTTTGCAGGTGAGCGGATGAATGGCATGTTGCAGAAGATCAAAACAAATTGGAGGTTTCGTATGTTTTTACAATTATTTTGCAAACTATAATTTCTGATTTGAGTATACAGGAGATCTTGATTTAACGATGCTTCGCCAAATGAGTCATAGAGGCTGAGTAGATGCTTTACTGCAAGATGGACTACAAGACGGTAGAATGAATGGCCTTGCAAATATTTTACAACCAGCTATCAAAACTTCAGATTTCTCACCCACTCCCCTGGACTCTGCTGAAATGGCAGCAGTTTTCAAAAAGGCATCAAATCTTCCACGGGATGCCTATGATGCTCTCCTTGTCTACCTTCAGGCCACTGGACACCAATATCAAGCTTACGATGCATTTCCCCATCCTCCCAATGCTCTTATCCTTCCTCCAAGGTTGAACTCCCTCTCCAGGTGCACCGAGGGGATCACACTTTCAGCTGTCAGCACTCACACGAAGGGAACAGTGCTATCCAGTTTTGCAATCCTCATACACAGGAGCATGATACAGGATTTATTGAAGCAATCTGGCATGTCCCACTTGAGGGAGCCATGCACACAATTTTTGTTGTTCACCCACACCAGCAGCTGCCTAATTCAGAGGAGGGATGGGCTCCATTTGTTCATTTTCCAGGTTTTATGAGCCAAATTGTTGATGCAGTTCCCTCTAGGCAGCTGATAATCATACAGCCAGTCCACCTTGTCACCCATCTTACAACATTCCAGTGCCCATTGGGAACATATGGCATTCCAAGAGAAACCGTGATTATTTGTTGGGCTTTAAATAGAGGATGATGGTAGCACTCATATCCATAAGCATAGAGTTGTATTCAAAACCTGTACATAAAGAGGGACATAGGCATGCATGATGAAGAGGAATAGGGGGCATATGATGAGGGGTGACAACATAAGAAGCATAGGAAATGTGTAGAATGGTGTTGGAAAAATGAACATGTATGATGAGGGAAAGAAAAATAAATAAAAGGATAGGCATGTAACAAGGAAACGAATTGTGAATGTGGAGAACAATACCTGACAAGCTAGAAATCCCCTTACTCATCCCCAGATCCCTCATTCACAGATCCCTCATTCACAGATCCCTCATCCCCAAGTTGAGCCTCCAAATCCAACTCTTCAAGTTCTTCCTCCCACTGTCAAAGCTGTGTGACCTCTTCCTTTGTAGGCATCTTGTACAGTGCCAGCACTGCATTTCCATATGTTTTCATAAACTCTTCCTTCGGTAGGTTCTTCCATAAACTGCACTGCTCCCAGGTCTGACAATGCTCTGCGAGAGGAAGGCCAATGCGGACACCATGCTCTATATAGTCAAGACGCTCGCGCACAGTTAAGGTGGTATTCCAGTAGCCTGGGTCAAACTAGTCAATTGGAATAAACTTTGGCAAGGCAAAGAGCTCTGATTCAAGGGGAGTCAGAGGGTCTTCACGAGTATGCTCTGCCCTGGAATATAGATGAATGAAGACAAATAAGAATAGTACCAAAAAACTCACCTGCAATTTCGGCGCTTTGCTTGGGATCGATCCAGGCGCCTACGCTGAGAATCAAGCATCCAAAAGAATGACTTCACTTTAATTGAGCAACCATCCTTAACCTTGATGTGATAGGTGAGCTGAGAGCCTGAATCCCCCTCTGCAAGCTCATCGTCTGAATGAGCCTCAGCCTCATCAGCGAGATCAACAGTCCGCTCATTAAATCCCTGTGCCTTTAGGATACGAACTTGTCCTGCAGAGAGCTACCCCAGTGGTGAGCTAGCTGCAGATAAAGATAGAAAAAGAAAATACCTCTTTACATCGCTTCCAAACATTTATCATTGTTTTCGATTTTGCAACGCTCCCTGGAGTCTTACTCTCCGATTTGGCAATGCCATGCATGTAAGAATAAACGAAGTTGCAATAGAGCTTTCGCATGAGAACAGAGTTACGAATGAGGCTAAGATCAATCCCAAGATGTGAATAGCCAAAGCCAGCTGCGACCTGTTCAAAGGTCACCAGAGCAATGTGCTCATGCAGCAAGTTATACATAGAGTTAGGATCCTGACTGAGAACATCAGGAGCCCAGCGTGCAAGCCCAAAGAATGAGATGGTCCTGAACATGAGACAAAGAAAACTTTCATCAATGCGCTGGATGTGATTTGCTGTGGTACTATTCAAGTCAGTCAGAGAGTCCAGAAGCTGTTGAACCCTAGATTGAGCCTGGTTAATGTCAACAGAATTGGCATCAAGGCTGGCATGAACGGAGGATTTGATAGCAGACTCGGAAGAGAAACGAGAGTTATAGTGTGCTCTATCAACAAGCGTGACTTTCGGAGGGACCGAATTCTGGCTCAGTAACTGCCAGAGTGCTTGACAATGGACTTGAAGAGCTAGCTGGAAGGATATGAGCATAGGACTAGATTGAAAACAACAGCTCTACGCACCTTGGTTGCCTCTGATTTTTCTGGTATCTCCCCTTTTGTCAGATGCCAGTCACTTGGCCTTTTACCCTTCTTAGAACGAGCCGGCACAACACTCTTTCGAGACCTCTTTGTCTTTGATGGGCCAGGCTCAGGCGGCGTCGATGATCGCTTCCGTTTGGAGGCACTGCCATGAGTATTGGCAAGAGTTGGTGAATCAGGTGGAGGTGAGGAAGCCGGAGGGTCCATTGGTATGTCGTTGTCAGGCATTGCAATCAGTGATGAGAAGAGGGAGGGAAGGAATGTCAAAAATGCGAAATTGACAGAGAGGAAAGGCCATGTGCCATAACGCGTTGCGTCGAAGAACAAAGGACGCAACGCAACTGGCTCCAAAAACGGTGCCTGCCATCACCCCAATGTGTGCGACCCTGGACATGTCACAGATGTTGAACCGACGTCGATTGACGTGGTGCGACAACGCTGCGACATGGGTGGATGGAGTTGGGGGGCCTTAGCTGGGGTGATGGAGGGATGGTGAGGGGTGGTGATGGGCTGTTGGGTGACCCCCACAGCGTGGACGAACATGCACCACAATAACTGGTATCTAGAGTGAATGTCAGTTCCACAATAAAAGTCACATTGGCAATATGACATACCTTGCAGGCCTCCCACTTCATGGGTCCCCTCTTTGAAGTTGCTCTGCTCCTCTGTTCCATCTGAGTGCAAATTGAAGTTGACGAAAGCTGAAGATGTCGAAGCAGGTAGAGGCCCGAAATCCGATGTCAGACTCTTTGGCACAGCCTACAAACAAACACAATGTGGTAAACTTGCCCAATGGAAGTCAACTGCCAGACAACTGCCAGACAACTGCCAGACAACTGCCTTTAAGGCAGTTGACCATCAACTGCCCTGGTAATTGCCTCCAGTGTGGAGTACTGGCAACAACACATATGAGCTTTGAACACAAGCTGCCTTAAATGGCCTTACACAAGGAACCTATCCATCAATAGCAAAAGCTATGGAGGAGCACAATGTGTGTCAGCCTCCATTTTTTAGCAAGCCTGTGTTATTAACACAACACAGGTCAGCTGGCAAACCTTGTCCAACAGAGTGAGGGGAATTCACATCAGTTGAAAAGAGGCTTATGAGAAGTGGGACCTATTGTCAAATTCAGAGGAGAATGTCCTTCTTTTGTGGTGTGACCACATGGCTATCACTGCAAAACCCATGGACCCATGGACCCTGCATGGACATGCACTTCTTGATCAAAGGGATTTATCCTGAAAAACATTGGCATTGATGCTTCATTAAACAACATCCAGAGCTCAAGCTTGGAAAAGCTAGTGGCCTTGATCCAAACCAAGCAAATAACTTCGATGAGGCAACAATGAAACATTACTTCCAGCTCTGTCAGGAACTGGAGGAAAAGTATGATGGAATCCCACCTGAACATCAATGGAATGTGGATGAGAAAGGTATTCAATTGGGTGGAGGGTGAAAAAATAATGGCTGCAAGTTCATTTTTACACACCACCAAAAGGAGCACTACAGAATCAAGAGTGACAACCTCAAGCTTGTAACAATCATTGAGTGTGTCTCTGCAGCTGGTGTGGCGTTGCCACCTAGTTTTGTTCTCAAGGATGGGCCAAAACCTGATACTCAAGGGCTAGTCGATGAATCTGTGTTGAGGTAATAGGTTTTCTTGGAATTTTGATTGATGGCTAATGCTTTTTACATATTTTAGCATCACATTCTCTCCAAATGGCTGGACTGACCATGAAATATGTGAGTGGTGGTTCACAGACCAGGCTGTTCCTTTCATGATGTCCAAGCATGTTTGCAACAAGCCCATTTTTCTCAACTATGATGGTCACAACTCACATGAAACCATTGATATGCAACAAGTCACACTTAACATGAATGTCATTCTCATCACATTTCCCTCAAAAACAACACAAAACTCAGCCACTGGATGTAAGCATCTTTCAAGCACTAGTGGCTACCACTATTTATCATAATACTAAGACATATGCCTAGAGCTAAGTATCTATATCTCCAGCATAATTATGAAAGGCCTTTCATTTGAATTGCTTATGTCTCTCATTCATTAAAATGCTGGGCTTCACTCATAAGTTGTAGGAGAATTCAATTGTGAATTTCATAAAGGTGGCTGCCAATTTCATTCCAATTTCATACTGCTTTCATTTTCTTATCTGACCATTTCATTATAGATTCTCATATGATACCTTGAGAAATTTCATTCTGATTTTCATACTTACTCCCACCACTTTCATTGTGGTTTTTCATTCTACACCTCTCAATATTTCATTCTGAATTTCATACCTACCCCACCCTTTTCATTGTGCACCTCTCAATATTTCATTTTGATTTTCATACCTATCCCACCACGTTCATTGTGATTTTTCATTCTGATTTTCATATCTACCCCACCACTTTCATATATCTGCCCCACTGCTTTCATTGATTTCTCATTGTGCAGCTCTCAGAATTTCATTCTGATTTTCATATCTACCCCCACTGCTTTCATTGTGCAGCCCTAATATCTCATCAATTTTCATTCTTACCCTTGGCGATTTCATTGTGATTTTTCATTATGTGGCTTACTATTTCATTTCAAGTATTTCATAATGTTTTCAGATCGGTCACATGACATATTGCACAGCAACAATGTGTATTAAGAGGTGACCAGAATCTTATCAAGGAGTATGAATGATGAATGTCTAATTATGTAGGGTAATAACAGGGTGGATGGCTGCCAGTTTACTCCAAATGAAGTCTGACAAGATGACATTATGAAACATAATGAAAAGATGAAATTGAAATGAACCTTTTCCCCTTCCCAGACAGACTAGGCTCCTTGCACCCTTGTTTCTTTCCTTGAGAGGCCCTCCCAATCTTTTCAGAAATATGATTGATCACCCAGCTAACATCATGGACAGCAGTCCATGTGTAGATTGATGAATCGGCTGGGGATAATGCTTTGATCCACCACGAAAGTGCCATGACAACAGTGTAGAGCCCTGCAGCACCACCCTTATGGAGGGAGCACCAATCCTCTGCAGCGGGCATTGCATAGATGAAGGAACTGTCCAGATGGACTCCATGTGGATACCTGGACTCCACATGGAATCTGTGGGGGAGGGTAAAGTCCTCTTCTTGCTCTTGATCCATGCCTTGACCTCTTCTGGACATGAGTAGTAGGTAGGTTCTGTAGAAAAGGTCAGATATTGAATGATAATACATAACAAGAAAACCTTTACATACACCAGTAATTGTATTTTCCATCTCAAACTTGAAGAACAACAAGACAAGATCCTGCCAGGCCTTCACCTCAGAAATCCCATGCAGATAACCCAACATGCCGTTGCTGGTCAACCAGGTCAGAAGCTTGCTTGGGTTGTTGACAACAGTCGAAATTGACAATGTCAGATTGTTGGTGCCACTCACCCTGTCAACGTCCATCAGGGCAGCCTTCAATTCGTCATCCTGGCCATTGGTAGCCAAAGTTGGTGCTGAGGGTGATGTGGTTCCCTTCACTTTGTCCACATCCATGGGATGAGGGTTCAGAGTTAGTTCAGTGTTGCTGTCGTTGAGAGTCAATGTGGCAAGTGGAACAGGCACAGAGGCCACTTTGGCAGGAATTTCTGGGGTGGAAACAGGTGACATGGCTTGATCCACCTGGTTGATATTGATTACACAAGGGTCCAGAGTTGGTTTGGTATTGCCGTTGTTGAGGATCAAAGTCAGCATAGCAAGTGGAATGAGTGCAGAAGCCACATTTTCAGGTGTTACTGAGGGCACAGAGGGAATGGGTGCAAGAGGCAGCATGGTTTCAGTTGGTGCAGAGGACACATTTGAGACCAAACCTAGGAGTTGGAAGGGAGCTGACAGGGGTACATCAACAGGAGATAAAAAGCCCAAAGTGTCATGTGTGCCTTGTCCTCCGTCCTTGTCCAGATGAGTTCCTGTGTCAATGAGAGCCCCTGCCTGGCCAATGATTTCAACTGGATCGACACTGTAGGTGGAGGTTTGGCAGGCATGTTGCTGATGATGATAAGCAGGGTTCCATGTCCAAAGATTCCACAACAGGGCATTCAGTAGATACGCTATGGAACCATAACAATAGAAATTGACAATTGTCCCAATAAGTCATAGGGCTACCCCAATGGGCCCAAGTACAAAGGACGTTATGACACTGTACATTGGCCCAATGATGTAAGAATATGTATATTTGATTGTTGGGCCCAATGAAGCTGCCACTGTCAAAGCCAAGGGTTTATAGATTGGCCACATGGGTTAAATGGGGGTAATTTTGACCGTCAATATATGATTGCATTAAGCTACAGTTGATAGTTGGGCCCAACATAGGGTAATGGTTAATGGTCAAGGTTGGGCCCAATGGCCCAATTATTAAGCTACAGTTGAAGGTTGGGCCCAACATCAGGTAATTGTTATTTCGACAAGTTGGGCCCAACGGCGAAATTCATATGACATGGCTTGTATCTTGGGCCCATGGATCAAAATACACTATAGTTCCAAAGGTTAGCCCAATCTTTGGATTTTCGGGGTTGGGGCATTGTTCCATTAAGACCGGCCCCACGGACCCGCAGTTGTTCCAGACGTGTTGCCCCACCGCACCCGCGGATTAAAACGCGGACAAGCAATTGTTCCGTTACCCCCGTGGGCCCACCCACCTTTCTTTGACCCGTGAACCGCCTGCTGCTCCCGTGCACCCGCGGACCGAAATAAGGACGTAAAATCGTTCTGTTACACCCGCGGGCCCACCCTCCTTTCTTTGACCCGTGAACCGCCTGCTGCTCCCGTGCACCCGTGGACCGAAATGCGGACGAAAAATCGTTCCCTCCTTTCTTTGACCCGTGTTGCTCCATCACACCCGTGGACCACAACGCGGAACAGCAATTGTTCCGTTACCCCCGCGGGCCAACAGTCGTTCTGTTACATCCCCCGTGGACGCTGTTGCTCCGTTGCGGCGACGGACCAAGGACTGTTCCATGACACCCACGGGCGAAGACTTTCGTTACACCTGTGGACCGCCTGTTGATCCGTTACACCCGCGGGCCACTGGCTAGACCTCCTGAGGATGGGGCTTTGACAGGCATGGGCCACCCAAAATAGGTGGCATAGGATATAGTCTGAAGTCCGATGAATCGTCTGGGAGCAATTTCTTAAAGAGACGAAATAGGGACTGTTCAGGCTTAATGTGGTCTAGTTAAACATGAGGATGACATGAGGCCATATTGTATATAAACCTCCGTGATGAAAATAATATTTGCAGGACGGCATGACCACTGCTATGCCTGCCTTGCAGGCTCTTACAGACGATGTTGCCCTCTATATGTCCGGGAGACTCCGCTACAACATCTTGCAGGAGGGTCCGAACGACTTCCCACCAAAGGAGCTAGGCGAGGACCTTGTCACCGCATGCGAACAGGCTATTTCGGTGATAACGGAGGCATGGATGGCGAAGCCTATTCAAGTGGACTGGCATATCGAGGAGTTCGTTAAGGAGTTGGGATCACGACCTACAGGTATTCGTCAGTATCATTTTTATCCAACGGAATGATGATGTCTCCTCCAGGAATGAATGAAGTTTTGGAGGCGGACTTAATGAAGAAGTTTCCACCTGCATATCCCTCTGAACGGGAGGTTGTGGAAGGAAGGCCCTTGAGAGTTCTGGATGTCCGCGGCTTTACGCTGGCTTGGTATTTGCCTGAGGCAATATCGGAAACTGTTCAGGTGAACTCCACCGCCTTGTTATTCAGCTGTGGAACTTACCTTTCATTCATCAGAACCGTCTTATATGTGCATTGGCCCATCTTAGGCCCTACTTGAAAGCTAACCCTCCTCGAAGCGGAGGCGGATGGCGAAATGACACAAGTGGCTACCACCTTTATCATAAAACTAAGGCACTTGCCTGTAGAGCTGTGTGTATAAGTCCACAAGTTTTATGAAAGGCCTTTCATAGGTGTGTCCTGTGTCTTTCTTTCTCATAAAGGCTATGTTCTTCTCATAAGATATAGGCAAGGCCACAGAGTGCTTTTCATAATTAAACCTGTGCGCTTTCAATAGGTATTTCATTCACTGGGTTAGGTGTATTCATTGCCTTTTTCATAATTAATGGTGTGCACTTTCATTGAATATTTCATTAGGAATTTTGGGCGCTTTCATTGCTTTTTTCATAATTAATCCTGTGTGATTTCAATAAATATTTCATTCACTATGTTAGGTGTATTCAATGCCTCTATCATATCTAATGGTGTGCGCTTTCATTGAATATTTCATTAGGAATATTGGATGCTTTCATTGTACTTTTCATAATTAATGTTGTGCAGTTTCAATAAATATCTCATTCCCTAGGTCAGGTGTATTCATTGCCTCTTTCATATCTAATGGTGTGCGCTTTCATTGAATATTTCATTAGGAATATTGGATGCTTTCATTGTACTTTTCATAATTAATGTTGTGCAGTTTCAATAAATATCTCATTCCCTAGGTCAGGTGTATTCATTGCCTCTTTCATATTTAATGGTGTACGCTTTCATTGAATATTTCATTAGGAATATTGGATGCTTTCATTGTACTTTTCATAATTAATGTTGTGCAATTTCAATAAATATCTCATTCCCTAGGTCAGGTGTATTCATTGCCTCTTTCATATTTAATAGTGTGCGCTTTCATTGAATATTTCATTAGGAATATTGGATGCTTTCATTGTACTTTTCATAATTAATGTTGTGCAATTTCAATAAATATCTCATTCCCTAGGTCAGGTGTATTCATTGCCTCTTTCATATTTAATAGTGTGCGCTTTCATTGAATATTTCATTAGGAATATTGGATGCTTTCATTGTACTTTTCATAATTAATGCTGTGCAATTTCAATAAATATCTCATTCCCTAGGTCAGGTGTATTCATTGCCTCTTTCATATTTAATGTGTGCGCTTTCATTGAATATTTCATTAGGAATATTGGGTGCTTTCATTGTGCATTTCAATAAATATCTCATTCCCTAGGTTATATGTATTCATTGCTTCTTTCATAATTAATGTGTGCGCTTTCATTGAATATTTCATTAGGAATATTGGGATTTTTCATTGTACTTTCTCAATATTAA
>NW_001889899.1:621330-624549 GCF_000143565.1 Laccaria bicolor S238N-H82
CCTTTATACGCACTGTGCGATTTCAGTTAGGGTCCGGCTTCGGAGGATACACTGTAGAGTGGCTCTCATTCTCCTTCCAATCATATCTTTCAAAGGATCCCTATGTCGCAGCCACGTAGGGAGAGACCTCGCGAACTAGGCCCATACCCGCGTTCACGCGTCGATGTCTCACAACGACAGGTCCTGCACAATCAGCGCCGTGCGTTTACCTTTTTCGTTATCAGCTTGGACGTTGACACCTTTTCCAGTTCGTTTATTTGAAGAAGTGAATCCGTGGAGATTTGCAACGACTTCCACCGTGGATGCGGAAGACGCGGATCGCACGAGTGACCGTACTGTTCGTAAGTATGATAGTATCGTCATCTTCACTGTAATTCATTGACATTGGACCCCAAGGAGGCGAATCTAGCCCAACACCGTCAGCCTCTAGCACTGGGGAAGAGGTACAACCTGGCCCCGCAATGCTTGAGGCCAATCAGGTTGCACAGGTGTGTGCGGCGTCTTATCAAAATCAACCGCTTTCCTCTTACCGCGCGAATGATTAGATTTGGCATCTCCGATCGTCGACCTCGATAGGCGGCGGCCAAACAGTGAGCATTCTGAGCCCCTAGTCTTTTTTTGGAGAAAATTACTGACTGAGTTAGGTGGATAACTATTCTTCTATGCACCCGCAGGATAATGCCGTGGTCAGTACCATTTTACACTTCCTCATCTAGGTTGATAACATTGAAGCAGGTGGATGATCACTCCTACTTGAACCATCATTACTCAGGCGAAGATGATCAACGAGAAGTATAACTCTACCGTAATTTGGCAAAGAAAGGTCTCTAAATTGAAGATTTAGATTTTCGTTCCGGCTTCAATGCCACTATTAGTTTCCTATGATAGCGCAGAGGAGTCCGACCAGGACGCTATCGACGATACACACATGGAAGGCCAGAGCAATACCACGAGCGTCGACCCCTCCATACCTGTCCACTTGGCCTCAACCTCGTCTGGTGACACAGCAATGGACGACCAGGTCAGCCACCGCATGCGTCCCTCCACCACGATGCCGGCCGACGGCTCGCAAAGGTCGCTCTATCCGATGTCCGGGGCGCCCACTCATTTCCCTTGAGACCACCAACTTGGTTAAGCCAGCACCGGTGTACACTCGCAGAATTACACAAGAGTCGGTACTATGTCCCATTTCCTCGTGTAGGTTGATTAACATTGCAGCAGACGGACAATTATTCGTACGTAAATCACCAGTACCTAGACGAAGAAGACGAAGGAGAAGTATGTTTCTATCATAATTTCAAACAAAAGCTCTCTAAGTGCAAGATTGCAGAACATTCTTCCACATTCCACGCCTCTAGTTTTTTATGAAAGCCTCGATGAATCCGAACACGACACCGTCGACGGTCTAATCGCGGAAGGGCAGAGCAGCATCTCTGACGTCAGCCACTTTGAGGACGACACAGCTATGGTGGACTCAATCGCCACTGAAAGCATCAATCGAGGCCCGGTTTGTTAATACCTCATATACTGAAACCCTGCGCTGATAGCCATCTAGCCTATTCTAACCACGCCAAACCCCATAGCTTTCCTTCCGAGTAGCGGAGACGAAGACGACGATGGAGAAGCTGGAAACGGGGAACAAGATACCAACGCAAGCGAAAATCGATCTGGCAGGCCTGCAGGCCCTCAATCTCTCCCGACGAACGATCAAGTGCATGGTGGGCGAAGCAATGATGCACATCTTTACCAGGTCTGAAACCTGCCTTCTTTGATAGCCAATCCTTTCTAATCGTAAAACGAAGGCCGCCTCCTATGCCGATGTGCTTTCGCTTACCAATTGCGTCCAAGAGCTTAGCCATGGCATCAACACCACCAACGAGCTTCTGCGCGGCAGCAACATAGACCGATTCCGACATTCAAACGCCCCAGGGGCCGGGGAGGAAGGGGACGATGGTCATGATGGGGACGACGAAGGCCTCATGCGTCCCAGACGCACCACTAACGTTAGGCTGCGTGGATTGCCACGACGCCGTGGTGCTCGCAAGAACAACTTTGCAGTGAGTATACAATGTTGCAAGAAAAGTACTTTTTTTCGTTTACAACATTTGTTTGAAGCGTGAAGTCCGTCTCCATACCAACGTGACTGGTGGCTACCACTTTTATGATAAAACTAAGGCAATTGCCTGTAGAGCTGTGTGTATAAGTCCACAAGTTTTATGAAAGGCATTTCATAGATGTGTCCTGTGTTTTCTTTCTCATAAAACCTATGTTCTTTTCATAAGATATAGGCAAGGCCACAGAGTGCTTTTCATAATTAAACCTGTGCGCTTTCAATAGGTATTTCATTCACTGGGTTAGGTGTATTCATTGCCTTTTTCATAATTAATGGTGTGCACTTTCATTGAATATTTCATTAGGAATTTTGGGCGCTTTCATTGCTTTTTTCATAATTAATCCTGTGTGATTTCAATAAATATTTCATTCACTATGTTAGGTGTATTCAATGCCTCTATCATATCTAATGGTGTGCGCTTTCATTGAATATTTCATTAGGAATATTGGATGCTTTCATTGTACTTTTCATAATTAATGTTGTGCAATTTCAATAAATATCTCATTCCCTAGGTCAGGTGTATTCATTGCCTCTTTCATATTTAATGGTGTGCACTTTCATTGAATATTTCATTAGGAATATTGGATGCTTTCATTGTACTTTTCATAATTAATGCTGTGCAATTCCAATAAATATCTCATTCCCTAGGTCAGGTGTATTCATTGCCTCTTTCATATTTAATAGTGTGCGCTTTCATTGAATATTTCATTAGGAATATTGGATGCTTTCATTGTACTTTTCATAATTAATGCTGTGCAATTTCAATAAATATCTCATTCCCTAGGTCAGGTGTATTCATTGCCTCTTTCATATTTAATTGTGTGCGCTTTCATTGAATATTTCATTAGGAATATTGGATGCTTTCATTGTACTTTTTATAATTAATGTTGTGCAATTTCAATAAATATCTCATTCCCTAGGTCAGGTGTATTCATTGCCTCTTTCATAATTAATGCTGTGCGCTTTCATTGAATATTTCATTATCAATTTTGGGTGCTTTCATTGTGCATTTCAATAAATATTTCATTAGCTAGGTTATATGTATTCATTGCTTCTTTCATAATTAATGATGTGCACTTTCATTGAATATTCCACAGCTTTCATTG
>NW_001889899.1:624599-625692 GCF_000143565.1 Laccaria bicolor S238N-H82
AGCCTACAAAGTTTACTAATAGACTACAAAAAAGACTACAAAAGTTGGACATAGACCACAAAGGTCAGACAAAGACTACAAAAATTAGGAGTGTCTGCTTTTCTCATTACAAAAGTAATAGTGTCCGCTTTTTGAGACTACAAAAATTAGTAGTGTCTGTTTTTTCAGACTACAATGGTTTGTAGTGTCCGCTTTTTGAGACTACAAAAGTTAGTAGTGTCTGCTTTTTCAGACTACAATGGTTTGTAGTGTCCGCTTTTTTCATTATAAAAGTTAATAGTGTCCACTTTTTGAGACTACAATGGTTTGTAGTGTCCGCTTTTTGAGACTACAAAAGTTAGTAGTGTCTGCTTTTTCAGACTACAATGGTTTGTAGTGTCCGCTTTTTTCATTATAAAAGTTAATAGTGTCCACTTTTTGAGACTACAATGGTTTGTAGTGTCCGCTTTTTGAGACTACAAAAGTTAGTAGTGTCTGCTTTTTCAGACTACAATGGTTTGTAGAGTCCGCTTTGTTCATTATAAAAGTTAATAGTGTCCACTTTTTGAGACTACAATGGTTTGTAGTGTCCGCTTTTTTCATTACAAAAGTTAATTGTGTCCACTTTTCTGACATATAGTATGTAGTGTGGTTAGCTATATATATATAGGTCATTGGGGATATGATTGAAGGATTGGGATGAGTTGACATTCTGCCACTTATGAATAGTTGCTTTTGATGTCAGGTCCATGGCTGCTTTTTATACTTGCAATCTGTGATGTCTTTTCATATGAGAAGTCACTATCCTATCTAATCAAAGGGTGTGCTTCACATGAATCCTGGATAGACATTGAAAAACAGACAGGACCAACCACATATTTAACTCACTTTTGGTACCTTTAAATCAATCTACTCAAGGCTGACCCCAGTGGTGAAGGCTTGGAGAATGACAACTCGTCTTGGTATTGAAAGACATGACAAGTTGCATTGGTAGCACAGAGAATTTATCACTCCAAAAAAATCATGTGAAGATTGACTGTGGTCAGACATAGGACAGCAGATACTGATCTGAGTGGAAGGTTAACCAACATCAAAGATAGGATAGTGGCTTAGT
>NW_001889899.1:625762-628949 GCF_000143565.1 Laccaria bicolor S238N-H82
CGAAACGGAGGCGACACATTGGGAACAAAAGGCAGCCTGTCAGCCATTTGGTATTGAGGGTGGGAGGGAGCAGACAGCTGGAGAAGGTAGGCATAGGCAGTTGAGAGCTACACCCTTGCAGAGGCCTGGCAAAACCAAGGTGCCTGACAAGCCGTGTAGTTTCTCAACTGCTGGAGAAACAAGCAGGTCGGCATTGATGTGTTGACATTGAAACATTGATGGTTCACATTGATGCTGTGGCTTTGTTTAGGTGTGTTGATAACTGCCACCATCCAAACATGTCAGTTGCATCGTTGCGTCTGTCCAAACACGGATGTGTCATTCCAAGTTCAACGTTCCTCATTGACATGTTTATATATTACTGTAAATTTCAAATACTTTTCAGAAGAGTATGGACAAATAAAACCACAGTAGTGATAAGTAACATGTGCTGCTACATACCTGTAATCGTTTAGCCTTTAATTCTGGAAGATTGGCTACATATCAAAAAAGCAGGGACAGGTCTGAACTGTCTCTTGGATGGGACTGGATCGTCTTTTTTCAGGTTCACCAATGTTTCTGTATGGTTTTCGCTGGCAACTCACGCATTTCTACGCTAAAATTGACCACCCAGTGGGGACCTTCTCAAGGCAAAAAAGACAATTCAAAGCTCCCACAGGACAGTTCAGTCCAGGGCACTGCAGGGTCTTTGTCACAATTACAGTCGTGGACAAGCAAAGCCCACTAATAAAAATGGAAATGTATTAATGGCTACCAAAGTGCCCAGAAAACGTGCAGATACGTTGAGGGAAGCTTCTGGCCAAATTTCAGCCAAGTCTCACAAGCTGTTTTGGAGAAAATGGCCATATACAGAAATAGACCCTAAAATTTTGGCCAGACACCAAAAAGTGCCAAGAAAAATATGAAAAATAGTGGAATCGCTTCCTTTCATGGAGAACAATCTGCCCATCAAATTTCGAAACAATTTATCAAGTGGTTCTTCTGGAACAAATTGCCAAACATTGACCCAAATTGGGCACTTAGTCACTTTTGATGTGACATCTATCACAGGACTAAGAAATTCCATCACACTAGGCTTTCTCAATGCAGGGAAACAACAGGGAAATCCCTTTCTGATAGAATCTTTGCCCTTTCTGAGTAGCTTCCAGCCGAAGCCCAGCACAGGTGACAACTTTCAATAATTTCTGGCCAGTTTCAACCTGTTTTTCTCCTTAAATGTTGCAGTTTTTTGGTCGAAATTTTTGGCCTGTGACGCCCCACTTCAGATCATCTTTTTCGCTGTTCGCAGCTTTACTTCCCAACCAAAACAAAAAAAAGTTGTTGTTCAGGATTTGTCGGAGTTTTCTAATTAGGCATCACAACTGGTTCTAACTTGTTGTGGATGTTCCTATCAAAATGGCCGTTATAAACAGAAACAACCAAAGAGTTTTTAGTCACAATTTTGGTCCCATCCAGGGTGACAACTGGTTGCAACAGAGCTTGTGACATGATTGTTGCATGATTGTAGCCAATTTTGGGCTAAAAAATAGAAAAATAGGCAACTTTCAACAGTTAGCACTGTTTAGAACGCCGATTCAATGCCGTCCCAATGTCAGGCTTGTCAGCTGGTTGTGACGAGAGAATTAAATCTCCGACAGGATTGGTTCAGGATGCCTACTAGAATTTGAATTGTGAGATCGGACTTCAATTTTTAGCAGGTTTGAAGCGGAACCACTTCCATGACATCGCACTAAAAGTCTGCTGGAGTCTGACATTTATTCTCCAGAGTCCAAGTTGAAGTTGAGTTGAAGCTTGGTTGAAGCGCCCCAAGTGAAGGTGGCGTTTGTCGATGAAGTGGTTGTTTACTTTGTCATATGAAGACAAACTTGCAACAATAGTAAACAATACTCCTTTCGTTCACTCCGCTGTTCAATGCTTGCGTGGAGGGCCGCCACAAGGCCAACAAGCTCTCTTAGCCGCAATTTCCAAGCCCCAAGGCGACGGATAATACACAACGCGTCCTTCAGCGCCAGGCCAGCCGGTTTAGCTTCAAAATTTTTCTTCAGGAAGGATGGAACTCCGAGGTCTAAAGTAAAAGGTCTGGTCATCGGTACGTGCATCGCATTGCTACTCGGCGGTTACTTAGAAGTTTCAAATTTGGGGGTAACTCGTGAATTTAGGTGCCGCAGCCTTTTCAACGCTCACGTTGATGTACGCCATGCTGGACTTGATCCACGAGTACGACCAAACGAACTACCTCTTAACGTGCCTCATCCACATCCAACGAGCCGACGGCGATTTTGGCGCTGTAGATCTTCTAGAGCCGTCCGCTGCCTTGTCATACTTCCGAGAACTCTGCTCTTCATTCACGGACGTTCCCCCAGACGTGATTGACAACTTTTTCCAGGATGTGACGCGTCTCGTTCGGTCTCAAGGGGAGCCTGCTGTCAAGGCGCATACAGTGCTGAGGGAGGTGTCGGAGAAG
Organism: Laccaria bicolor S238N-H82; assembly: GCF_000143565.1. Taxonomy (NCBI): domain Eukaryota; kingdom Fungi; phylum Basidiomycota; class Agaricomycetes; order Agaricales; family Hydnangiaceae; genus Laccaria; species Laccaria bicolor. The sequence goes on from NW_001889899.1 coordinate 628,227, forward strand.
GTGCATGAGATTTTAGTGAAGAGCAAGGGTGCGGAGGCTTGGGATACTGCGGTTGATGTGATTCGGACTTTGGATGGGGCTATTATTGATTTGGCGGATTTGGTGGAGGAGGCGGTTGGAGAGGACGATGATGGAAAGTTTGTTATGTATCAGCGGATAAAGGAGCAGAAGGCAAAGGACCCGGGATCGAGGAGTAACGATTATGATATCATTGGATGAACGGTATGTTTGCTGTCATTGACGAAGGGCCGACGGTGCTAACTTGGAGGTTAGCTCTTTGCAACCTGTACAAAATTATATCTATCATAGATCCTAATCATTATTCTTGCATGTCGGACTAACATCTTGGTCGTCCCATCAAGACATCCAGCGGCGAACATACTGACTTACCTTTAACCCTGCCTATCCCTAGAGCAGCTCTATTTGCAACAAGGCGAGGGTTCACGAACACATTTCCGACACTGGGGCCAAGGCCAGTTCTTCTTCACACCGCGCCCGCCACCCAGTTCCACATCGAGGCGCTCGTCCATCAACACAGGAGACTGACTCCAACCGAAGTGTGCCTGCGCCCAATGATTACCGTAGTCAAGCCTGCACAACAAAGTTGGCAAGACGAGGGGGAATCCGCGATGTCGGTGTCGAACGTTGACGATGTGCCCAACACCGTTTTTGGATGGGAACCAAACAGAACAAAAATTCCCTTTTTTAGGTGTTGCGCCTCTC
>NW_001889899.1:644397-646260 GCF_000143565.1 Laccaria bicolor S238N-H82
TATATTCTTAAGCTATATCCTGAACCAGGATATATTATCAAGATATATATTTGATATAATTTTGAACTATATCATGAGACAAGATCTTGGTACAGTACATATTTACATAGTAGAGCTACCTGTAGAATCCAGAAGAGAAAAGTGCATTTTATTCAATATAATTACATAAATTTACATTCTACATTTAATATTGAATAAAGGGAAGAGGGAGGGCAGTGAGGAAGGGGGTGGGGGTGGTGGACAATAAGGGAGAGGGGAGAGGGGTGGTAAGCAAAGAGAGGGGTGGTGGGCAATAAGGGAGGGGGGGAAGGGGTTATAGGCAATGAGGGAGGGGAGAGGAGTTATAGGCAATGAGGGAGGGGAGAGGAGTTATAGGCAATGAGGGAGGGGAGAGGAAGTGGCAGGCAATGAAAGAGGGGGGGAGTGCTGGGAAGTGAGGGAGAGAGGGAGGGAGGGGTGGGGAGGGGGAACAGTGGAGAGTGAAGGGGGAGGGGAGTGATGGAGGGGAAGGGAGTGATGGGAAGGGAGTGATGGGGAGAGGGAGGGAGGGGTTGGGAGTGATGGGGGGGAGGGGAGGGAGGGAGTGATGGAAGGAGGGAGAGCTCACCTGGGTTCGTTGTTGCTCGTGTCTGTTCAGGCAGTCGTTGCTCGTGTTTGTTCAGGCAGTCGTTTTCGTTGGTGGGCGGTCGCCTTCGTTCATGGGCGGTTGTAGACATTCGTGGGCGGTCGTCCTCGTCTTGTTGGTGGGTGCTCATGGACGTTCGCCGGTGTTTGTGGTCGTTCCGTGGGCAATCGTGGTCTTTTGTGTGTGTTCATGGACGTCGGTGGGCGCTCGTGGATGTTGGTGGGCGCTCGTAGCTGTTGGTGGGTGCTCGTGGTCGTCCATGGGTGTTTGTCTTCATCTGTGGTCCACTGCCCGCGTCCTCATCCGTGGTCGTCTTTGTTATTTGGGCGGTCGTCGTGGCCCTCGAGGCAAAAGAAATACGACGAATGCGACATCAGTCATCGTTCGTCGTTCGTCGTCTGTTTGCCACGTCGCAGCTAGCGACGTGGCACTTGGTATTAGAAGGGAGAACCGTGGGGTGGTGACTGCTTACCAGGCTGTGTTGGCACGACCTCGTCACCGTCGTCCTCGCCTGCCGTTGACCTCCATCGACTGGTAGCTACCACTTACATCATGTACTCCTGAGCTGTACCATAGAAGTTCCTGCTTAGCTACCGTGAATGAAATGAAATGAATTTTCATTCATTCACGGCACCTGTTTCATTCTAGATAATTTATTCTGTTTCATTCATTCCTGGCGACTGTTTCATTTTTTTCTTTCATTCCACCAGGGCAACTGTTTCATTCCTTGCTTCATTCTTCTCAGGTGCCTATTTCATTGTTAGAGCTGGGAAAATGATTATGTAATTGATACAAAACATTTAAGTGCCTTATTTGGCAACAGCATGCCTATCTCATTGTGTATTTGAGCCTCAAATGCAAAAGTACCCCCATATGGCCTCCCACACCACTGCAGTAGGGCACAACACATATCAGGCATAATTGTATATTATTTCCTTATTTAGATGTGTGTTAAAACATCGAAATTGTTGCCTGAAAGAATGAAACAAAAATGAAATAACTGCCTGGAATGAATGAAATGAAAATTCCATGGCAATGAATGAATGAAAAAAATGAAACAGTTGCCAGGAATGAATGAAACGAAAGAATAAAGCAAAAAATGAAACAGTTGCCATGGTGGAATGAAATTAAAAAAATGAAAGAGTCGCCAGGCATGAATGAAACAGAATAAATTTCATTCTTGTCAGTAGAAATGAAGAAAAAATTGAGATGAAATGAAATGAAACAAAAAGTATTTC
>NW_001889899.1:649891-651344 GCF_000143565.1 Laccaria bicolor S238N-H82
TCAACCTCCTTCCCCCCTCCCTCATTGCCTACCACCCACCTCTGATACGGAGTGTAACAATACACCCGTAAAAATGCGAATTTTAGCGATTTCTCCTATAAAACCTCCTATAGTAGAAATACAGTCACATTGATCATAAGGATCGTTAGACGCAACCCGGTCTAGTCGATTAAAGTTTACATCCGAGAAATGTGCACGCCTTAGACAGTAGGAATTGCGGTCGGTTCGTGACCGAATCACCTCAATATACTCGAAGTCTAATAAAAGGCTACACTACCATGAAATAGTACGCTACTGAGTGTTCTAGAGTAAAAACACCCCCGCACAGGGTGTTGGAGTTTACACCAAACCAGGGTCTCACTTTATTATGGATTAAAAGATATTAATTCTAAAGATAAACGCGCGAGCGTAGAAACTCGACGCGTACCTGACGCGAGAAGTCATTCGGTCACGTGCTACGAAGCATGATCCAAGAAGTCATGTGGAGAGACGCATCACGCGCATCAACACATCACAAATCATGGCATCATTGACCCAAGAAAACTAAGCTTCGTGAAATATTCCGAAGTCTGCCAAAAGAGAAAAACTATGAACGATTTGCCGTGCGGTCCGAGGCCCGGGCATAGTATCTAATAATAGAGAGAAAATCACTAAGCGGACCGTTCGTCTCGGCTGAACCGATCGTGAAAACCGTTTACGGCGATTCCCGTGTACGCATCAATACTGATGCGTCGCGTCGTAGAAGAAGTCAGCTCAGTTGTGCCACGCACAATCGAGCCACTTCAAACCTTTACTAAAAATTCAGTATTAATTCGTCCGACCTCTCGGACAACGCACGGACATATAAATATAAATAGAAGACATAGAATAGTATAAAAAGAGGACGCGCGCAGGCTGAAACGCAAGGAATTATCCCCCGCGTTGACCAGCTGTCGCACTCCCAGTAGCATCTGAGGTAGTGGATAAGTTTGTAATCAATTTAAGGACTTTTCTTCGCAGACATAAGTAACGTGTGCCCGGAACCAGTGTGTTAAGTGGGGATCACAAAGCTTTTGTAAGGTTGTCTCGTCAATTAGTAAGAGAGCTCTCTACTATTACCGAGGAATCCAAGTGAGCGTGCTTGAGGAGTCTTTAAGACTAGTTTGGACCGCATCAGAGGCATAATAAAACTCAAGGGAGTTATAAAAGTCTACAAAGCACAATTTCCTTGTCATTTCTTTGTATACAGTTAGAGCGCAATCCCAGAACACCGAGACAGTCCCAATAAAAGCCATTTCCCTTCGAAGACTACTAAAGTTTCGAATTCTACACTGTGTCCGCACGTAAAACAATACCTTTTGTTCCGAAAAGGTCTACTAGACTTAGACAAGTGATATAAAATATACAAAAAATGTTTCCCCGAACTTCTACTTAAGTTCTAACAAAACAAGTGTGGTAATTCTGTTTACCGTAC
>NW_001889899.1:651804-656545 GCF_000143565.1 Laccaria bicolor S238N-H82
ACCCAAACGCGCTGCTGAGCCAGTCGTACAACGTTACCTGTTAAGAAAAGAAGTACCTCCAAAACCTATACCTAGTCGACCTGCGAAAGCTGTTCGTCAATCTGAACCAAAATCTTCGAACTCAAAAGCCAGAAGAAACCCAATAATCATGCCTGACCCATCGAGTTCAAGCATAGAAGAACCGGCCCCTACAGGTCGGTCTTCACACAGAACCATGCCATTACCCGGTAATAAGGGAGCCCCGTTCTTCGATAAAGAGAAACCAATTGAGCTTCTACGTTTCTTAGACCAAATGGAAGATCTTTTCGCAGAATATGGTATTAATAGTGACGTGGAGAAAAAGAAGAAATTAGGAAAATATACGGATCAACGAACTGAATTCGAATGGAAAGCATTTAAAACATTCGAAGACGGCTCCTTTGACGAGTTTAAAAAGGCTCTAATAGCAGATTACCCTGATGCGCGAAATGCAGGAAAAGGGACTTTAACTGGACTAAGAGCTGTATGTAGAGAAAACAGTCGGCTAGCAGAAAAGAACTTGACAGAGTTGAAAATTTTAACTCGAAGTTTTAGGGCACAACAAAAATTACTCATGGCGCTGCCAGTACTGGTGAGCAACCGAGAGCTAGTTGACATGTTCTTAGGCTGTCTGACAGATTCCTTTGCTGATCAAGTTAAGGCCAGTTTGAATATTGAACAAACTAGAGACCGAAAACAGAAAGGCAACGAGGATGAGACCACTGCTAGAAGAACTGAAGATCCATACGATATCATAGACATCATAGACATGGCAGAAACCATCGCTGGACGTCTTACTGGAGACTCCCGAGACCACCCAAGCAACGCGAGAGCTGTATCGACTGGTAGATCAGTTCAAGCGCGCGAACGGGAAATTAAAACGGAGCACGATGAATTCGAAGAATTGCGAAGTATTACTGCAACGTTCCTTGATCAAATTAAAGTAGATCAAAAACAGAATTCAGAACTTCGTAATATGGTACAAAACACGCAGATCGAAATGAAGAAACTCTTAGAGACTTTAGTTCACCAACAGCCGAATATCAGTAACCCACAAAGCAAAGTGGCAAGTTATAAAATGACTTCAGATGGCTGTTGGTACTGTGATGAACCAGGCCATTTTACTTCGAATTGTCCACACAGAGAAGCACACGTAGCCCAGAAGAAAATCAAGCTTCTTGGGAACCGAATGTATTTTACGCATAATAATACTGCAGTACCTAGAGGGAATGGCGAAAAATCCGTTCGACAAATTGTCGAGGAGGCTAGTAGGCAAAATTCGACTCTACAAAATAATATGTTTGCAGAGCCTGGAGAAGTCTTTAGTCAAGAAGCTGTTGTCCCAGGTATAATCAGGCTACCGGATAATAATAATGGAAATGAAATTTCCGTTTTTACAAACCAGATGCGAGATACAAGAGACGATGTGATTCTCAACATGAACAACCAAGTGTTAAAACTTACCGACATGCTTGCGAACCTTGTTACAAACCCCAATAAAACGAGGGACGTAGACGTGTCGCAGTTTGCCGTCACCCGTAGATCTCAAACCGAGACTCAGGGACAGTCGGGAAACTAAAGAGTCCGATGAAGGGGCCTTCCAGTAAGACTAAACCCAATGCTGGAGAACCAAAGGCACCGGAGGACGCACCAAAGAAAAGGGGTAGGAAAGTTGTGATTATCGAAGAATCAGAGGAAGAAGAAACTCCTCCCGAGAAACCAGAAAATCTCAATGGACCAAAGAAAACTTTGAAAAATAATCAAAAATTACTTGAAAGAAATGATGATGTCGAGGATCCTAATCCAAGGCACAAACAATTACCGTATCTCGGTATCCCAGACTTAAATAGTAACGCGAAAGAATCGGTTGAAGAGTATGACCCAGTGCCTTTCTATGAGAAGCGCCCGATAGCATACAAGCATTTAGCTCCAATAGAAAATGTTAAAAATGAGGAACAAGCGTTGAGCAGTCTGTTAAAAGCACCTGTTACTCTAAGCGCGGAAGTACTTATGAGCATTTCTCCTGGAGTAAGGCAAGAATTGTTTAAGGCCTTAGCTAAAAAGAAGGTACCAATTCAGACTGCTCACAATCGAAAAGTAACTATAGTCGAGGAGGTTGATAAAGACGCACCTCCAATTAAAAAGCAAGAAGATAATTTTAATTTCGGAAAAATCAATATAAATGACTTGGACATCAAAGCCACTTTTATGTGCACAACAGAGGATGATGGAGTAATACCAAAGGGTTCTATAGTCCTGACAGACCCTGTTGAGCAATATTTGCAAGGCCTAGGCTCATCGGAAACTCCGAAGGAGATTTACGTATCTAAAGAGTCCCATGCTTTAAAATCGATATATCCAGTAATTAATAAGTACAATTATTTCACTCGATTTAAGGCACTGAATGTTAAATTCGATAAATTGCGCCCATCAGCGGATTCCGTTTTCCGTGAGAAAATCACTTTCCTCTAGCCCTTCCAAAGCCCTTCTACCCTGACTTCCATCCCTTTCCTCTCGCCTCCATCTCTCTCGACCCCCTCTTTGCTGTGGCCAACCCTTCTAGGCAACACACTCAACACCAGGCCACACACTCGACACTACGCGACGCGCTCGACACTACACCACGCGCTTGACACTACGCGACGCACTTGACACTACGCGACGCGCTTGACGTTACGCGTTACTCGACATGCTCGACATTACACGACGTGATCGACACTACGCCATGCGCTCGACACTACGCCATGCGGATCTTGGCTCCCATCACGTTCTCGCCTCCAAGCGCTCGAACATGATGTTGTAATGTGAAACGACGCGCCGCAACACACATCGGGCAGTGGGGATTAGCTGGAACATAGGAGAAGGGTTGTGAGGCGGGGTTCTACAAGGTATGTCTGCATGATACAATGCCTTCACTGATATCATGTACTTTCAATGGTTTTGACTGTCTGGGCGCACAACAGTGTTTTCATTGCCACCCAGGCTACCATCACCCACTCTCTCTCCACACCCATCATTACCCTGCTTTTCCGTGTTTGTCCCATCAACAGTCACCATTCAAGTTCATCGTGACGTTGCTTGAAGTTCAACACCATCGTGCCGACTCTGCCATGCCTCACCCAACACCCGATGTGACATTTGGGACTCCCGCGCTCTCCTCTCAAAGACCTCGTCAATCTTGGGAAATGGAAGGCCAGGTTTAGTTTTAAAACTTCTTTTTTTGCCCCCTAGTATACTACATCTCGTGTAAATATTATTACCTGCAATATCATGGGCATTACATGAATTTAAGGCCAAAATGACGGAACAAAAACATACAGCCAATGTGATATAGCAGAGGGTTAGGTCCCTGAGCCGAAAGACCCTTAAATCGGGTGCAGGGGGTAGGCCCTGATAGGCCAGCTCATTGGAGATGCACCTTAAATTGAGCTGGTTGGCATCATGGGGCATTAAACCCACTAAATTGAACTTGATTTAAGCTAAATCTATCACACATAAGCACTTATGTCGACTTATGTGTGCTTTTCTGACTTATTTTCAGTCTCTTGCAGCAAACCACCTTCCAAATATCTCTCTGAAGAGCAAAAAAAGCGGTGAACATGTAGCAGCAGGTGCATTCATGGTATTCTACAAGTTTTGTATTTTTCCCAAGAATTCAACAGCACCCAGGCTCCAATCAAGGACACACCGCGAGGTCCATTTTGGATAAGGCTGCTTGTTTGCCCGGGGGAAAGCCGGAACTAAGAAAAAAATTGTATTTTGACATGTAATAAATACAAATAGTGTACTACAAGCGAAATTTCGGGAGGGGACAAAGCGGTGGGACGAAGCGGCAGGGGAGGAGGAAAAAAGGAAGAAAGGACGCGACGCGCCAGGTCACGTGGTCACGTGCACCTTCCGAAAGCGGTAGGGATCCGGGAGATCCCGTTAAATCGGCCCACATAAGTTTGGTCAAGTAGAGAGCTTGTTGGATGGTGGCTCACAAATTGTATCAATGGATGCGGAGGTTGCTAAGAAATTAGCAGTCCCTTGGGATCCTGATATAACCATTCAAATGCAAAGTGCGAATAGAACTGTGGAAAAGACCCTTGGTCTCGCCAAAAATGTTCCATTTAACTTCGGAGGAATTACGATTTACCTGCAAGTGCATGTAATACGGGACCCAGCCTATAAAGTACTATTGGGCAGGCCCTTTGACGTGTTAACAGGGAGCGTGGTCGTAAACTCTACGGACGGAGGACAGACGGTAACCATAACGGATCCAAACTCTGGCAGAAGAGCAATGTTACCCACTTTTGACAGAGGAAAACCACCAGTAATGATGAAAATGCACACTGAAGAGGATCTTCAACCGAAAACTGAGAAAGTTTTTCAACCCTCGATGATTTGATTGAAAAAGATCAAGGAGAAGTTGCGATAGCTTTTGAAGAAGACGGTGCGGGAGGATATAAAGTCCTATCGTACGCCTTACCAATGGACGATCAATTCTCTGAAGAAGAGACTAGGAATTTGTATCTTACAAAATACTTAAGACATGAAAAAGAAAAGATGACAGACAAGGCGGCTAGTACGGTTCTGGTAAACTACTTAGAAAAATATTATTCTAAGCAAAGTCAAGAATCGGGCACCGCGTCTACAGTGGAAACCATGATGAATACGATATATAACCATGACGGTAAAGCGCAACCGAGCGAAGTGGAGGGTGAACATCCTGCGACAAGGG
>NW_001889899.1:657231-663007 GCF_000143565.1 Laccaria bicolor S238N-H82
AAGATGGAAAAAGTTTGAGGCTTGTACATAGCCTGGAATCTTTAAATGCAGTGACCATAGCGCATTCAGGGTTACCACCGGCAACCGATGCACTTGCTACGCATTTCGCTGGTCGTGCTTGCGGAGGAATGTTTGATTTATACGTAGGATATGATGAAAGGCTCTTGGCAGAAACTTCCAGGGATCTGACTACATTTCAAACACCTTTTGGAGCTTTAAGGCTTGTCACTCTACCCATGGGTTGGACAAATTCCGTTCCAATTTTCCATGATGATGTTACGTATATTTTACAAGAAGAAATTCCTGAAGTAACTGTACCATATATTGATGATGTGCCTGTCAGAGGGCCTGCAACAAGGTATGAGTTGCCAGATGGAAAATATGAGACTATACCTGAAAATAGTGGTATAAGAAGGTTCATAATGGAACACTTCGAAAATGCTAACAGGGTAGTTCATAGGATGAAATATGCTGGAGGAACCTTTTCGGGATTTAAGTCGGTAATTTGTGCGGCTGAAATAACAGTAGTAGGCCACCTATGCACTTATGAAGGCAGAAAACCGGAAACTGAAAGAATGAAAGTTATAGATCTTTGGGGACCTTGTAAAGACCTACATGATGTCAGGGCTTTTCTAGGAACTGTAGGGGTCTGCAGAATGTTTATTGAGAATTTTGCAAAGAAAGCAGAACCTCTCAACGATTTATGCAAAAAGGGAGCTCCTTTTGTATGGGGACCGGCACAAGAAAAGTCTATGGACAAATTGAAATCCTCACTTCGCGAAAGTAAAGCGCTCGTGCCGTTGGATTACAAAAATAATCCTAACCCAGTGGTACTAGCTGTAGACACCTCTTGGAAAGCGGTTGGGTTCTACATATATCAGGATAGCCATACGACTGGGCTTAGGCAGTATGCCAGGTTTGGTTCTATAACTTTGAATGATAGAGAAGCTCGATTTTCTCAACCAAAAAGAGAATTATTTGGTTTAATGCGATCTTTACAGGCTGCATCATATTGGCTTCTAGGATGTCGAAAACTAATTGTGGAAACAGACGCGAAATACCTGTCTGGTATGCTTCGAAACCCTGAAATGGGACCGAATGCAACCATCAACAGATGGATTGACACATGTCTAATGTTCCATTTTAAGTTACAGCATGTCCAAGGAAAGACCTTTGGCGCAGATGGATTATCACGCAGAAACGCTCAACCAGGTGACGATGTGTATCCACCTTCAGATGAACATCTCGACGAACCCGTTGGTGTCATTGAAGTGTTACCAGATCCAGATGGAGGGGAGCCCCCTTTGGATTTCGAAACCTTCAAAGATCAAATTGACTCGAGGGGGGGATATATCCAACAATTGGCTCTAGACATCTTAGATTTTCAGGATGAACTAGACAGGGAAATAGCAATGACAGAGAAAATAGCTAAAGATGTGAAAACAAGAGTGGACAATGATCCAGATCATACAAAAAGCAGCCCAGAACAGAAGGAATTTCTTCGAACTTACATGATTTCGACTTTAACTTCACCAGGCCTGGAGGCCAGGTTTGATGAACTAGAAACAGAGCAACCTTACCCGGAAACTCATAGGTCATTCATTGGACAGTCACAGGATGAATTCCTTCTTATACTAAGAGAATGGCTGAAAAATCCTAAAAAGATCGAAGGATATTCTGATAAAAAGTATGGCGCTTTCGTAAGATTTGCAAAAAGTTTCTTCCTAGACAAAGAGGATAGATTATATCGTCGAAGCATTGAATCACGTCACAAGCTAGTGGTCGACGAGTCTCACCGAATGTACATGATGAGATCTGCACACGATGCTATGGGACATAGGGGAGCATATGCAACGCAGAATATGTTAACGGAGCGTTTTTGGTGGCCTGAAATCGAAAGAGACGTACATTGGTATGTGAAAACATGCCAGCGTTGTCAGGAACGAACCAAACGTGTGGTGGAAATCCCACCCACCGTGACACATACACCATCTATTTTCCAACGACTACACGCTGATACCGTACACATGACTCCGAAATCAAATGGATGTAAGTACATCGTCCATGGGAGGTGTGCACTGTCAAGCTGGGTTGAAGGAAAACCCCTAAAAAGTGAAACTGCAAGAACTGTCGGCTTATGGCTTTTTGAAGAAGTCATCTGCAGATGGGGTTGTCTAGAAGTAATAATAACTGACAATGGTTCGGTTTTCCTTGCTGCTGTAAAATGGCTTGAAGAAAAATACGGGATAAAGGGTATTAGGATATCTCCGTATAATTCTAAGGCAAATGGCAGAATCGAAAGGCCCCATTGGGATATTATACAAATGCTCACAAAGTGCTGTGGACCCAAGAACCTTGCCAAGTGGTATTGGTTCTTTTGGCAAGTACTTTGGGCTGACAGGATCACGATTAGAAAAAGATTTGGTTGTTCGCCGTTCTTTATGGTGACAGGCGCACATCCAATATTACCTCTCGACGTACAGGAGGCTACCTGGTTAGTAAAATTACCAGATCGTATGTTGTCCACTGCAGAATTGATTGGCTATAGAGCCAAAGCATTAGCAAAACACAGGCAGCATGTGGCGGAAATGCGCGAGAGGGTCACCTTAGAAAAAGTGAAAAGAGTGGCAAAATATGAACTAAGCCACCGCCATAAAATCAGTGGTCGAATGTATAAACCCGGAGACCTGGTGCTTATCAGAAATTCACAAGTATCCTCGTCATTAAATAGTAAAATGCAACCAAGATACCTGGGACCTATGATTGTGGTACGTCGAACAAAGGGAGGTTCATATATAGTTTGTGAACTGGACGGATCAGTCAATCACAATAAAATTGGAGCGTTCAGAGTCATTCCGTATTTCGCAAGAGAAAGGATCGACTTACCTGAGCACTTCAGTACACTTATTGATGCAAGCAATGAGGAACTGGATGAAATCGAAAACACAGGCGTTGAAGAAAGACCTAACGCAAGAGATTACTACTTTGAAGGAGTTAATCTTGATGGGTCTTCCGCAGATGAATCCGGGGACTTAGAAGAAATCGAAGATTTAAGTGAAGAAGAGGCTTAGTAGACTTATGCTTTAAAAATTGGCTAAAAAGTTTAATAAAAACCTCCAGCAGTTTATAAACATAATGCGCAAGCGCCTTCTAGATTTTCCATGCGTAGTCAACTATACATGCGGGCTCTAGGTGTCCGTCTACAAAAAAAAAAAAAAAGTTCGGATAGTTCTACTACTCCTTAGTTACTTCACGCTCAGCAATCTGGGCAAGGGCAATTTCGTAATCAGCGACAAGTACATCGCGAAGACGAAGCTCCAAGTCGAGGCGCTGCATGCTAAGAAGAACGCGTTCACGAAGATCGACCTCTTGCTGCTTGAAATAAGCAAGGGTGGGATAAGCCGGCATGCGGTTGGTAACAGCAGCATGTGCGCGCGCTAAGATCTCCCTGTACAGAGGGTTGTCGATGAGCAAGGAGTTGGCAGACTCGTCTATAACAAAGGACGAGCGCGTTAGTTTACGATTTATGAAGATAAAAGATAAATACGAACTTTGACGAGACTGAAGATCTGCTAAACCACTAATAAAGGGCGGTTCAGTACGAGGGCGTTTGTCGCCAGCGCAACTGCCTTTGGCATGCTCGACGACGAGGGCCTTGTGAAATTCGCGACTGTTAGTGTCCATGCCTGGAACAGCGTCGTAGGGAATGCTGACCGTTTCGGCACGCTTGGATTTGGCTGGGGTCTGTTATGTCCGAATAGAATATGAAGTTAACAACGTGGCAGTGGACTCACGCAATAATAGCAGCTTACCTTGGGACCAGAGGCAGCGCGCTTCTTGCCTTTCTCTTTGGGAGAGGAAGCGGCGTCCTTGACTTCTTCGTCACCAAAGAGGTTGTCCACTGCCATCTGAGCAAAGCGGTACGCAATGTTAAAATTGTGTTCTGCTCAAAAGAAAATAAAAAATAACGCACGGTGTCAGCTGCAGTGATAGCGTTGGGGCCATCACACCCACCCATCATAACGTCGGTATCCGAGGGGCCGGGGACAATCTCGACCTTGTCATCCTTGTCCTCAACAACAGCCTTGGACTTGACAAGCTTGCGGGGACGCTGTTTCAAAATGTATCCGCGCTGCGTTAATAAAATGAGAAAAGATGAACAAAATAAGTATAAACGTGCCTTGGCTTTAGCGGCGGCCATTACCTCTGCAATCTCAGCCTGAGCCTGAGCTTGAGCAGTAACAGGTGGTGGAACGACCTGCGCAGCGGCGCGCGCGGCGAGAACGGCGCGACAATATTCTTTGATAGTGTCGAGGTCGGCTGGGGGCGCGATGGCGTGAACTCCAGTGCTGCGGGTATTGTACTCGCCTCTAACAAGAAAAAGCACGTTGTGCATTGGCTGGTGCATAAGCAGACACGGATCCTTGGTGTCGATAAGCTGAACCTAGTCAAGTGCGCAGTATTAGCCTTTGTTCGAAGAAATAGAGAATACGAAGTTTATAACAGAAAAATTCGCGACTTACACAGTAATTAGCGGCTACGCCAAGAATGGTGGGAGCGGCAGCGCTGTTCAGTCCCTCTTTCATGTCCTGATAAGTTTTGAAGGCAGTGAGAGCGGACTCGCGAAGCTTGACAGCGGCGGGAAGAGCGTTGTGTGGGATAGACATAATGAGCGAGTGGTAAAATGAGAGTGCGTGGTAGAAAAGCAAAAAACTGTTCTGTCCGAAAAATTTTCGCCACTGCCTGCTTTTATATGTGTGTCTGAGACCAAGGCGTGCGCGTTCCGAAATTCCGCGTTGCAATTTAATTGAAGCGTGAAAAACTTGGAGTTGCGCGTTCCAGCGCGATCACGTCTAAAAATAGAATAAACTTTCCGAGCCTTGGATTTCCCGCGCCACGTGACCTATGAACTTAGTCGTTTTGACTGAGGACAGTCAATATTTAGTGAGGGGGAGGGATCAAGGCTACCTTGATAGATAAAAAATTCGATTTCATGATTCACTAAAACCACCAAGGGGAAAAGAGTCATAAAAACGCGAACTAGAGACAATAAAACCCTAAGGCAGAATGAATTTGATAGAAAAATACGAAATAAAGTCGAAAATTCACAAGTTCACACTCTAGAAAGCATGCAAAAAGGCTCTCACTTAGGAACAAATCTCAAAGTTCAAGAAAGACAAAGTCAAGATTCTACTATAAGGACAGCAGAATCTAACTAAAAAAAAAAATAATGACACAAAAAGGTTGATATAGAAAGTCCAAAAAACTAAGATGTCCGAATGCATGCCAAGTAAAAGAGTCCGTAAAAACAAGCGCACCTACTCCTCGTCAACAAGCTCGTCGATAACCTCCTCCTCCTCCTCCTGAGAATGGGCGGAAGGTGGAAGACCAGGCGAAGCAACGGCAATAGAAGGAATAAGGGACAGCGAGCGGACGCGGCGTTGACGAGGTGTCAGAGATGAAGGCCCAGCAATGGGAGGTGAATCGTCTCGCTGAAAAAGTGAGACGAGTCTCTCCAAATCGGCCGTCGTTGAACCCGCAGGCACTGGGACCCCCTGAGTATCTACAAAGTCTTGAACGAAGCTGTACCACGAGCCGAACTCCTCGCGAGTCTCGAAAACAGTGCCTAGAAGAGTTCCAGGCTCGGCGGTGAGACACAGGTCCGCGATGGCGTTTGCGAACTCTCGAAGATTGGCGTCGCGACGATGGCGAATGGCCTCAAGGACTGCGGATAGGGTGCGCATATGAAGCGTGTCTTCTTCAATGGACTCCATCA
>NW_001889898.1:0-922 GCF_000143565.1 Laccaria bicolor S238N-H82
GGTCTTGATAAGTGCAGATTAAGTCATATGACATCTAGCTAAAGTGGAATTGTAGGGGGAATCGAGAAGTATAGATTTGTACTGAAATTTCTGTCTATTCCAGTTGGATTCCTGTCAATTCCGGCCGGAATCCACGGAATTCCTGGAATTCCGCGGAATTCCTGGATTCCGGCCGGAATCCGCGGAATCCGGTAGGAATCAGTGGAGGAATGGAAAGTATTGCTTCAATGTTTCGCAATACTTCCAAAGACGGGATTGGGATTGAACACCTACGTGAAGATTGTAAGTCAAGACGTTGACGTCAAACGAAATATTAGTGAAATACCTTTGCAGAACTTACATACCCGATGACGATAAGTCGGGCCAATGGCATGAGGAACATCAAGAGAATACGTCAATGTTTGCGGCAGCTGGAACGATGAGGCATCGTATACATGTGTCCGATGTATACAACATCAAAGGAAACCACGGAGGGCCAGGAAGTAAGATTTCATTCTGCTATGTACAAAAAATCGTAACGACACGCCTGAAGACGAACAACACAACAATAAAACATACGTGAAGGCGCAACAGCCAAAATTGACGTGTGAACGCTAGAAAGGACGGAATCGCGAAAACCAACGTCGCCTGAGGACAGGTATACACTATGGACAGCGAGCGCTTCGTGTTTACGAGTGGGATAGGGTTGTGAGAGATAAAGTGAGTACTTATTTTATTTCGTTCATCCCACACAATACCGATCGCATGCTATACATGGATCTCTCACCGGCATCTAGACACAGCAAGCTTCCCTATCTGCTCTCACGTGTCCAAAATGTCGGGAAAATGGGCGGGATTTCCTTCAAAAAATGAGCATAAGTATAAACCCTCCAACTACAAAAATCTGAGCACGTACTAACTGTCTTCAATCAGTTTTACAAAT
>NW_001889898.1:33172-48329 GCF_000143565.1 Laccaria bicolor S238N-H82
AGCTCAGCTGCGACGGGCACAGTGTAACGACACTCTCAAAAAAGTCCGTTCTCTGCAACGGGCTCGGTTGTCCATGATTGGCTTTCGCAATCGAAATATCCGCGGACAGGCTCCCAACACTCGATCCATCGACAGTATCCGACACGTGGAAGATAAGTGCCTGGCAGCTGCGGCCAAGTACAACGCCGCACGAGCGGCTTTATTGGCGCTGCAGAGTCCGGGAGATCGGGAGCCAGAGCTCCGTGAGCTGCGCCGTGGCGATCTCACGACACCTGATGCCACAGAGCTCTGCATTGAGGACCCAAATGACAATATTGGGCAGGACGGAAAGGCAAAGTCGAAGAAACAGAAGAAGATCGATCAACTGGGGCTAGGTGAAGGGAAACGGAAGATATCGTGGATCTGGAGGGTTGCGGGGGCAATGGGAGATGGTGGGGATGACATTTTGAATGATGGTAAGTCGTCCCTTCTTTTTCAAATTGTGCAGGGCTGATTTTTCATCTTTTCATAGCCCTGCGGATTGAATGGGCAAAGAGCCGGGCGCGCCATCTGCGATGGTCGGAGGAGGTGCTATTGCTAAAGGAAGAGATGAGACGGGTACGTAAGACCCTGGAGAAGAGAGCAGCCTGGTGGCAAGCACGTGAGGAACCCTGGGAGGGTTTGGATAGGGCAGAAGCAGAGGGAGTGCGTGCATACGCGAGACGACAGGCCGTGATGGAAAAAGCCCTCTATGAGTGCTTTACACGCCTGTGGGATGACCCTCTGTCTCCCTTGGTGAATCGGGAGGACAGTGGCGAGGGCCCTGGACCAGGGGTAGACCCCGCGCTAGAAGCAATGCTGGAGGAGGAGGAGGATTTCTAGCGGAATCCATATTGTTTTGACCAAATATGTGCAGTACCATCGAAAGAAAGCAAATGTAAATACAGCTAAAAGGTGTACAGAAATATAGCAGAAGGCTTAGGAATAAATAGCTGCAAATACAGGTATTTTGTGGTACCCTGGGATGCCTGCCTCTTTGGGTGTCCTGGGTAAATCCACAAAAAGATGCCATATGACCAGTGGATTATTCTGGTCCAGATGGCAAGTGCTCTGGTAGATTAATCCACTTTTCATGGCAAAGTCTTACAGCCAAGGGTGAGATCGTGACTTCCGCAGACTTTCGGACCGCTGTTTTGTCGAAGGACCAGTTTTGCGCCCGGACATTGTAGTCCCAGCACCATAATATTCCTCAACCAAATCATTGTCCGCCCAATCCATTAACCCCTCACGGATGATATTTTCCTTGTCTTCTCCGATGGTCTTCTTCTTACCGCGCTTGAGGCCTGGTGGCTCAAAAAGCGTATGTCGCCCTTTGTTTCTTCAGAATGCTTCATCTTCTGGACTGATAATGCCACGTTAGGCCGTGCGTTGGTCAATTGCACCATCTTGGTATCGCTTCCAAGCTGCAATTTATGCCGTACGTCATTGAGAACATGATGGGGAAGCGTTGCTGATGCCACGACGAATGGAACATTTTTAGGAAACCGACCACGAAGCACACCAAGGCCAGCATAGTCTGGACGAAAGCTCCCGCCCCACAAACTTATACAGTGTGCTTCATCGACGCAGACAGCGCGAAGTGCGCTCGAAAACTGGTCCTTCGACAAAACAGCGGTCCGAAAGTCTGCGGAAGTCACGATCTCACCCTTGGCTGTAAGACTTTGCCATGAAAAGTGGATTAATCTACCAGAGCACTTGCCATCTGGACCAGAATAATCCACTGGTCATATGGCATCTTTTTGTGGATTTACCCAGGACACCCAAAGAGGCAGGCATCCCAGGGTACCACAAAATACCTGTATTTGCAGCTATTTATTCCTAAGCCTTCTGCTATATTTCTGTACACCTTTTAGCTGTATTTACATTTGCTTTCTTTCGATGGTACTGCACATATTTGGTCAAAACAATATGGATTCCGCTAGAAATCCTCCTCCTCCTCCAGCATTGCTTCTAGCGCGGGGTCTACCCCTGGTCCAGGGCCCTCGCCACTGTCCTCCCGATTCACCAAGGGAGACAGAGGGTCATCCCACAGGCGTGTAAAGCACTCATAGAGGGCTTTTTCCATCACGGCCTGTCGTCTCGCGTATGCACGCACTCCCTCTGCTTCTGCCCTATCCAAACCCTCCCAGGGTTCCTCACGTGCTTGCCACCAGGCTGCTCTCTTCTCCAGGGTCTTACGTACCCGTCTCATCTCTTCCTTTAGCAATAGCACCTCCTCCGACCATCGCAGATGGCGCGCCCGGCTCTTTGCCCATTCAATCCGCAGGGCTATGAAAAGATGAAAAATCAGCCCTGCACAATTTGAAAAAGAAGGGACGACTTACCATCATTCAAAATGTCATCCCCACCATCTCCCATTGCCCCCGCAACCCTCCAGATCCACGATATCTTCCGTTTCCCTTCACCTAGCCCCAGTTGATCGATCTTCTTCTGTTTCTTCGACTTTGCCTTTCCGTCCTGCCCAATATTGTCATTTGGGTCCTCAATGCAGAGCTCTGTGGCATCAGGTGTCGTGAGATCGCCACGGCGCAGCTCACGGAGCTCTGGCTCCCGATCTCCCGGACTCTGCAGCGCCAATAAAGCCGCTCGTGCGGCGTTGTACTTGGCCGCAGCTGCCAGGCACTTATCTTCCACGTGTCGGATACTGTCGATGGATCGAGTGTTGGGAGCCTGTCCGCGGATATTTCGATTGCGAAAGCCAATCATGGACAACCGAGCCCGTTGCAGAGAACGGACTTTTTTGAGAGTGTCGTTACACTGTGCCCGTCGCAGCTTGAGCTCGATTCCTGCCAGTTTGGGGTGACATCCGTGCTCCCGATGGTTTGGAGGAAGGTTCGACGGCAGCCACAGGATCTGACTCTCTACTTCCACCCTTGGGCGTGTCGCTTCAGGAATCTGCCGGCGAGATTCCTCTTCCAATTCAATCATGAGGGCGGCTGAAGGTATGTATGATGACTGGACTTCACGAAAATGTTTCAATTGGCGGTGGAGTAAAAGGCGACGCTTCTGTATCATAGTTTCTTCTTGCGCTGTAAGCGATGGCTTCTGCGCGTCCCAATCAACTCGTCGTCTAAAATTAGACTTAGTAAGATTTGAGACAAGAACTGGTAACTCACTGTGTCTCCTCAATCAATAGTGCCATGGTCATGAAGGCGGTGGGGCCGGTATCGTGAATTTGCGGTACTCCCTTCTTGAGTTCTTCACCCTCCTCCTCCAATAGCACACGCTTTACTGCGTCTTCAGAGTCGTCTGAGTCCAAAAGTCAAATTACATCAAAGAGAAAAAAGTGAATGCACGTACGTGTCGTTAATGTTACGTACGGGTTGGGTTTTGACGCGTCCTTCTCCCAGGCAGTTATCATCGTCGTCCATTCCCGTTCAAATTTCACGTCGGGCAGTGATGCAGTAAACTCCTCGTAAATAACACGCTGCCATTTTGATTCCGCGGTAGCTAGACGAAGGCGCGAATGAAGAGTATTTCCTATTCAAAGTAAATGTTAGGATACGTGCCAATAGACTGATTTGATAGAGGAAACTTACCTAGCGCCACCTTTTTTCGCCAGTTGTGATGTCCAAAATGGTCGTCCAGGGTATCGTGGCGTGAACCTGGTCCCATTTCCTTGGTGCTGTTGGCAACGCGGTTCATCTCCGACCAGCTTCGCTCGATTCCCTCGCCATCCGTTCGGCCCACCCCTGGTTTCAGGTTCAAGGAATGTGGCGCCTGGCAGGGCAGCTTATGTGCCGGACAGTGACACTTTGGAATCCCCCAGTCCGTGGCCACAGAACTTGACAGCTTGAGTTCCTGAGGCAAGTCCTTCATTCTTTTCTTGAACCCCAGCTTATACTGACATGCTATGTCATAAGATATAAATACGTTCAGAAGGTGGCAAGGTGCCAGCGCCAAGAGCAATATGAAGTCCATATTACAATATCTACAGTGAAAGGGTTAGTCTGTGTTTTCCATAAGAACAGAAAAATGATCTACCTTTCGCCTTTTTGGAGATCACCAACACCGCCGGCTCTAACCATCTCATGACGTGCACATATGCACATCCCCACACCCGTCGATCGCAATCCGGCGGAGAACTTGGAATCCGCATGTGCCATGGTCTTGAATCCACTGCAATGGCTGATCTAAAAAAAGGTGAGTGGTCGAAAAAAACTATGCCATGAAGACTTACGTCCTTCTGGGAAGCGTACTTGAGAATGTGCCGGCGGTAAGGCTCGTCAGGCGGGAAGTATGCGAGCCCCGTATGGAGTCCAGGGTCCTTAGCGAGCGACGACCTTATAAGATTTTTCAAGCGAAAGTTCGTGTCCATGGCCACGATGAGGGTCACTAAAAATCTAACCAAATGGTTACGCGTTGTTCACGGGGTGATGAAACAAGACTTACTTCATTTCCGGTGTCACGTTCTTCCAATCATCAGGCAGGTTGGTTCCGGGGATCGGACAGGCTGGGCATTTGATGCAGAGATTGCCAGCCTTGGTGCTGGTGAGACCTCCGGATATGTTGCCACGGCCTGCTCGCTTCATCATTTTGAGGTGACAGAATTCGCATACCATGCGCATGAATGATTTGTAGCGAGTCTGTAGTGTCATTCAGCGCGGAAAAACCCTAAAGAAGAGATGACTTACTTTAGGCACATCGAGGTCTGTATTATCAGTTAAGTGTTCCAGCGAGCGATAGAATTCGTGCGCGGACAATTTGCCGGTGAGTGTGACGATATGGAAAAGTTCCAGCAGCCGGAAAGTGGTGCAGGTCTGTGGTGCATGGATTGTAGCTGGGAACCACTGGCTTCGAAGAAGCTGTTGACGATTGGGTATTCGCTTCTCGCAGCCACAGAAATCGACGGCTACGTGGTGAATTCCATTGGTGTGGAGGACTATGAAGTCCATATGTCCAGGTTGGGGTCGAACGCACTTGCCGCCAAGATGATTGAGGGCCACACGGAGACCCATTGACTTCAGGGAAACCTTCTCGAAGTAGTCGCCTGTCCATTCCTACACAAAAAAAGGGGGGGAAATTAATTGAGGAATAGTTGAGTAAGATCGGAACGACGTACCTCAATTATGTGTAGGGGAAGATGCTCGTGACGAGCGAGACAACACAGTCGGCATTCCAAAATGCCTCCGATACAATCCTTGCATCGAAAAGTCCCATCATCGCCATTACACGACATACAACACCCTGCCCATTGACAAGCATCGCCTGGTCCCTCCAGCCTCAGCAACTCTGAAAGGTATTCCTGTCGACAGCCGATGCCATCGCCATGCTTTCCAGACCATTCTAAAAGGGGTTCATCCTTTGAGGCACTGGTTAGCACAGAGCTTTACAAAATGGGAGGCCGCCTACCGATGTTGGGTACCGTTTGGAAGCAACCTTGCTGATGACATGCGGAATGGACGTCGAGGTCTCATCCGCGAACTCCTCGACATGCACGTATCCATCTTCTTCTGCATGGTCGTAGTCGTTACTGGGATTCCACTCATAATTGGGGGGGCGTTGGGGGGCCGCTGCTTGCTTTCGTGGGGAACGGGGGGTTTCTACCACTTGTCGGCCATCGCGTGAAATGTGGAGAGAACGAGCTTGCGGAACGTGTATGTCTTCGTCGTCTGAATCACGACAGATAACAGTAGTGGACACTTTCTTCCGTTTGACCATGTGGACGGTGACTAACAAGTTTTCTTTCTCACGGTTCTACTTCAGAGCGAAAGAAGTTCAACTGTAAAGGTAGTAGTTTTCTGAATACAATGATACATCTGTACGCGATTATTCAGTCGAGATTGTAGGCTTCTATATCTCCATTCAGATAGGCCAGAAGCCGGTCGTACCCCTCCATCTTGCGAGGCGGCATATCCTTCCTGATCAGCCTTTCAGCCTGGTCCATCAACCTCACCCACGTCAACTTGATCGGTGGCGAACGCCGCTTATTTTGGGGAAAAATGAAAGTGAGCCAGAATATGCGCCGTTTGAGCCACTGTAGGCAAATAATATGTAAGTCGCGGCATTGCAAATGTCGAGGGAGAGCGAACAAACCTCTTTTCTGAGCTTGGAAACAAAGACAAGATAGTCAGGGTCGTCTTCGAAAGGGCGAGTAACGATATCTGCTTCTGGCTCTGGGAAGCGCTCACACCAAAGGCCAGCCGCTCTGGTAAAAAACTCGTCGACCTGGTTTTCCTTGTATGCTCGGAGGAAGGTGGGCTTCAAGATCTCGATTGTCTTGATTTGTTGAACCTTTAAGGGCACCATCTCCGGCGGCTGAAATGCGATCGATCATGTCAGGGTCTCAACAATGACGACAGCGATCAATCATACCGTTTCGGGTTGTGGGGTATTTCTGTGAGGCAAGGGGGCATCGTCCACTGGCTGGACACAGCCGCGCATGCGAGGTTTGACCATATGAACGTGATGAGAATTTGTGTGTTGAGAAGTGGTGACTGCATGTCAGAACCTTAATTGTGAGGATCAATAACTGTACAGTTTATTACTTGTGCCAAAAGTTGTGCATTTTTCTATAGCGTACTGTAAATATCATTTAGCTACAAGCGACTGTGAATTACGACGCTCGATCTCCTCCAAAAAATAAACACTGATCCTGTAATCACGCGCAACCTTATCTGCGGCGCGCCAAAGGTCCCCACCCCCATCTTCTTCAAGGATTATGTCCAAAGCGCAGTGGATGGCAGGTAGAGACTTAATCCATGTTTCCTTGACTTGCGATACCAGGTTCGCTGCATCGCAATTTGGATTTTCGGCACATTTTGTTGCAAGCGCGTGTTTGAACTCGTGAAGATCCCCCTGCGTGACCTCTTCAAAAGCCTCTCTAGCACGGAGGACGACAGCATAAGGGTGCGTGCTATACAGACACATGTTAGTTTCATGGTGTCAGAGGCTTAGTACCACACACCTAGTACTGTTGTCCTCCTTCTCCACTTTGAATTCCATCTCGGCCTTTATATTTGCGAGTGAAGTCTTCATTTCTTTGTATGAGCGACGTTTTCACCGACAGATAGAGTGACGGTTCCTATACACAACTTGTCAGTGTCGAGAGACTATATTTAATAAATACCTACTTCGAATAGTACTTTTCTTTTGAGGCGCGGACGGCGAGCGCTTTTTCTTCTGGACTGTGGTAAAGTCGAGGCCGACCCATGGTTGAGATTGGGTGATGGGAATCTCTCCTGATGCGGTGCCCAAATGAATGTAAACATGACACTTTCTCCGACTTTTATGTGCGCCCACAATGCCATTGAACACGGTGTACATGGTTTTAGGATGGTAGTAAAGCTGCAGCGTGACCGAGTCGAACCATACAAGTTTCAGGTTTTATTTGTTTTGTAAAGATTCACTAAGCGGCAGTTACCAGTGAATCCTCACAGATGATTGACAGACTGAACAAACCTCCCTCCTATTCGCATAGACCACGGCCACAAAAATCTGGTTTTGAGATTTTGAGAAGTAAAGTATGCACATAGATTACATTATATTATGTGGAGGGCCTCGAGTACATCAGAATACAAGCTTGTCTGTCGTTGAACCATAGAGGTTTCAGGTTTTATTTGTTTTGTAAAGATTCACTAAGCGGCAGTTACTGAATCCTCACAGATGATTGATGTACTAGACTGAACAAACCTCCCTCCTATTCGCATACTAGACCACGGCCACAAAAAATCTGGTCCTGTTACTGAATCCTCACAGATGATTGACGTACTGGACTGAACAAACCTCAGGCTCCCTCCTACTTATTCGCATAGACCACGGCCACAAAAATCTGGTTTTGAGATTTTGAGAAGTAAAGTATGCACATAAATTACATTATATCATGTGGAGGGCCTTGAGTATATCAGAATACAATCTAGTCTGTCTTTCTTTACAGAAAAAGCATCACAAATCCGAGCCAGAGTTATTCATTGAAAAAAAATATGGTCCTCGAGTTACTTAGATGATATTGAAAGGGCAAGGGAGTATATTCACGAGTATATGAGAGCGATACATTGAGACATTTGATCGACAAGAAATTGCGCAAGACATCGGGTTGATAAGTACTCTATCTAACCTCACTTGTGGAGTTGCTCAACAAAGTCCGATGCGATGGCCTGCTGCATCCTAACATGGCCATCGTAAACGCTCGCAACACGCCAAAAAACAGCGTTGGAGATGCCGGTGACGAGTGGGGAGGTATTGCCCCTGGAAAATGGTTAGAATGATTTAATAAAGCGAGTATTTGAAAAAAACCCACCAGCCAGCGAAGATTCCAACTTGCAATCCACGGGTGATGACATAGAAAGGGCCGGCTTCAGTGCTTGCAGGAACGTGGTACGATCCGCCGTTGTCCCCTCCACTTTCACCGCCCGCTTCACCGTTGTCGGAATCGAGGGCTGTGGCAGCGACAGCTGCGGTGAGCGTGTCAAGCTCTGTGAGATCGTCCGAGG
This sequence comes from Laccaria bicolor S238N-H82, assembly GCF_000143565.1. Classification (NCBI taxonomy): domain Eukaryota; kingdom Fungi; phylum Basidiomycota; class Agaricomycetes; order Agaricales; family Hydnangiaceae; genus Laccaria; species Laccaria bicolor. The sequence continues at coordinate 41,644 of NW_001889898.1, forward strand.
ATGCTGTCATTGTGTTGTTAGTCTAGCAGGCAGCTGCCGTGTTAAGGTACGCACTTTCGGCAACGAGGGTGGTTGTGACTGAGAAGGCAGTGGCCGCGCTCGCACGCATCGGGCTAGCAACGGAGGCCATGGCCACTGGTGAAGCAGCAGAACCTGGACCAGAACGGGTCCTACCAGTAGAGGCGGATGCTCTGGACACCAACGGAGCAGCCGGAAGGGGGTCAGGTAGAATGAAAGGAGACGGGCGCGAGGTGACCAAAATAACGTCGTCGGGCAGCAAATGGTCAAGCCCGTCGCTAGCAGCCTCACTGACTGGAGGCAGTACTTCAAAATCATCAGCAGCGATTCTCGAAGTTGGCTCGCTGACTGCGGCGGGGGGGCTTGAACTGTTGGAGATCCTCAGCAATGGGGAGGGAACGTAAGCGAGTGGCGAGGTTTCCAGTGCTGAACTTACGACTGTTATCTGCCAAAGAGGTGCCCCCCCTGGTGGGCGCATCGTTGTGAGGTAGCCGTGCCATCGAAATGTAAGAGGTGGTTGAAATGATGAGTAAGTGTTGGGAATGAAAGTTGGAAAGTGGGGGGAAAAAAAAGTTGACGTTTTTATCCATGGCGCGACTGGCTTCTGGGCTTCCTTCCTACAGCGGAAAGCGGGTGTTACGTAGTTGAGAGCCACCAAAAGAGCAGCTGGGCAGGAGTACATACCTACTTTTTCCCCCTTTTTCGTCCTCCTTCAACGCGAAAGTATGGCGAGCGAGACTGACCACTCTGGCGCATTGTGGTTCGTGATAAACCTGTTTTGTTGTTTTTTGTTTATGTTTTGCCATTTTAGGGATCCCGTGCCTTTACTCTGCACCCTGAAGAAAGGCTGGGCAAAAGGCGCCTGCTTATCATTCCTTGAGGGCCACATCCAGCCCTACAAAGAAGTGGGACTCCATTCCAAAGCTCGTCGCACTGCGTATGTTGACCAGGTTGTTAACAAGTGGTTCGCGCGTTTTCATTGGACCTTACCAATCGACAACGACGACCCTTCTCCCTCGACGCCGTCTTCTACAATTGCTGAAGATCTTTTGCCAGCCGACACAAAGCTCAAAGGGGAGGTCATAAGTCATGTCGGAAAGGTATGTATCTCGGTTAATACATCCCAATATATTTCTAACCTAGCAGACAGGCAATCTCAAGCTGGTTATACTATCGTACCCAAAAAGCAGAACGTGTATCCAACCTCCAATCATCTAAGAAGGTCCACGATCCCATCAGTATATTGATCTCAAGGCTATCAGGGACCAACGAGTCGATCCCGAAGCTTAAATCGGGCTGGGAAGCGTGGGGGAAAGCAAATTTTGAATCACTCAAGCGTGCTTTCAACGACCAGTTCAAATCAACCGGTGTCTCTGACAAAAGTCGCACCGCCGCCATCAACAAGTTCAAGAAGGAAAAATTCCTTGAACTCAGTGAGGAGGAGCAGGAGGAGTGGACTCAGAAGGCTATTACTGACCACGAGACCGCGAAGGCAGAATTGAAAGATCGTCAGGGCCTCCCATTGCTCCTATCACCGCAATATACCCAAATGTACGTTGTTCTTTGATTGAATATTCATTTGCAGTGCTGACTGTCTTCCCTTAGCGCTCTCAACCAAATTGGCGTCATCTTAACGCCTTTTGCGCAAGCAATCAGTGCAAGCCTCGGCATGCACTGTTCTATCTTTTTGGGTGGCCCTGAGCCGAAGAGACAGGGACAGCTCAACCTCATCAGGTAAGTTGTTTGAGCCGTCTAAACTTGGACGCTCACTTAAGTATCGATTTCAAAGCATTCACGAAGGCGTCAACAAAGCGCCCGTGCCCAAGGTTTGGGGAGAGGCTGACAAGGAGAAATTCAAAGAGGTTACAAACAATTTCTTAGCATACCTTGCTGGATGCTACAGTGAGTCACGTATAAATTCTACACATTTCCGTTGCTGATGCAGAGCCAGCTCCTGAGGAACAACGGGCTCGCGCCCTGGATCCAAGTGTCGCCAACACCTCTGCATCAGTACCAATCGACAACCACCCTACCTCCAGTCCACCAGTCCCCTCAAACGATGCCTCGCCAGATTCCGCCATCCCTCCTGCAACGGCCATGACAGCTGCCGCGGTCCTCGGAAAAAAATGTAAAAGGAAGAACGGGCATCAAAAATCCAAGAAGCCACGCAAGAAGCAGAGGAAATTCATCACCTCAGACGATGAGGAGGATAGCGAGGGCTCTTCGACAGACACCGACTCTGCTCACAGCAGCAACGGAGACGACAACGACAACGAGGTTGAGCCAATCCCTCACAACACGAGGCGGCGCAGCACCAGGGGGTCAACGTCTGTTGCCGCTGTCCCACAAGGCACCACTTCACCTGTCAAAGAAGTTGACAGTATCCAAGATACTATCATCACGTCTCCCGCACGTCTTCCGGCCTCTCGTCCAGACGAGCCCTCGGTCCAACAAGCATCCCCCACTCCTGCTCAGCCTTCCCCCATGGTTACGTCTCCTGTCCGCTCTCGTCAACCGACGCCTCACGTCACCATCCATCCTGCTATTGGCGTGGATGACTCCTGGCCGGACTGGTTTGTCAAGGCGCACGAACACTTGACAGGCCCAGATTTAGGACCTGTTTTCAACGCCATCGTCTCAAAATATGTTGCCTTCGAGAAGCTCGCGGGATTCTCGCCTGAGCGACGCAACGCCGGCTTTGGCAGCAAAAACAGACCTTCTCAGGTGACGTGGTGGGTGGGCTGTGGGCGCAAGGCAACCCCGAAAATTACCGATATACCGGCATTTGCGAAGCAATGGTGGTTGTGGTGGAAAGGCTTGCAACCTGCATGGCGCAACGTTGCAGCTTTCCAGGGGGGTTTGACTTCGGCGCACAGGGAAGTGGCCGACGGTGACAGTGGGTGGGTGGATATGGAGCGCCGTGGCCAGAACGCGTTCTACACAGTCCTCGCCACTCTACGATGGTGGGGCACTGCTATTGGGGACACATGCACGGAGAACGAGGAATGGCTCTCGGCGGGCGCCGATGTCGAGTGGGTCCTCTCAAATCTCCTTGAAATGTAAGTAGGGGACTAAATGCCCTGGCACAACGTATTAACTATTGTTTCATTAAAAAGGTCCACTCCCCCCTCGTCTAAGGCCCCGCCGGAGGATACCCGTCGCAAAACCGCCTCCAAACGGCGTAGATGAGACCATCACGCACGCTACGTCCGACCTTCGTCTGAATATCTCTAAGGGGTACAATTATATCTTGACTGTCGCTGTAACAGGTTAGTCCTACATAGCATCACTACCCCGCACACATTACTTTCCATCACCTTCGCCCACTTACTGTAAACGTGCACACATCTCACCTATGCTTACTTCATCTTGTATTACGTCATCATGTACGCTGTATTCTACCTCGTGTACAACACGAGGAATATCATCTCTTTTATCATCTATTCGGACTCTACGAGTTTGACTCTGAAAGCCTTATCAAGGGCCACAGTCGTCAAACCTTGAGTAGCTTAGTGAGGAAGAAGGATCTGAACGACGCATCTTCCGTGGGACTGCACCCGGAAGACGGAACGCGAATTACGTTGGACTGTCACGTTCTTCGTCTCCGAGCGCGATCCTCGATCTGCGACCACTACGCGGGTCATCACACCTCTGCTCGCCAGTTCCACAACGGCTTTCCCGCTACCCTAGTGGATCCTACCCCAAGTAGCGGTTCACAAAGGTGGACACTGTGGGAATCAGCCGATTTGTCTGGCCGGCAAGCTTAGCAACTTCTCGCTTCGTTCTTCACTATCTCCGACGACTTTTTCTTCGAATTCACTATCTACGACTCGAAGACACTTGCAACACTTGTTTCGAGCGCTTACAACCCTCGACATTTTCTAAAAACTGGCGTCAAATCGCGTTTCGAGGAAAACCTCCCCTCCCCCTGGGTCAAGAGGAGGAAGACCAGCTTACAGCGGCACATCAAGGCTCACAGCCCCTACCGCTGCTTCTTCTGCGAAAGCTCTGAAGCCTGGTCCTTCAACGTCCCCTCCGAGTTCGTCTTCAAACTGGAGAAGAAGCCCATCTAACGAACAGTCAACCGACGCCTTTACTCCATCCCGCGATCAACCGCCTCACTTTCCTCATTCTAACACCCAACACTAGTGGCTACCATTTTATTTCTATAACCTAGACCCAAGCCTAGAGGGTCATTTCTATAACTTAGACTTAAGCCTAGAGGCCATATCTATAATGCTTAGGATTTTTTGAAAGGCATTTCAAATGTAGGCCTGGGTATTTCATAGTGAATTTTCCATAGATACCCAGCGCATTTTCTGCAAAGTTTCAAATGCAGCCCTGGATATTTCATTGTGATTTTTCAATAGATACCCTGGGCATTTCATTGCGATTTTTCAAATGTATCCCTGGATATTTCATTGTGATTTTTCAAATGTATCCCTGGTGTATTTCATTGCAAAATTTCAATGGATACCTGGCGCATTTCATTGCGATTTTTCAATAGATACCCTGGGCATTTCATTGCGATTTTTCAAATGTATCCCTGGGTATTTCATTGCGATTTTTCAAATGTATTCCTGGGTATTTCATTGTGATTTTTCAAGAGATACCCTGGGCATTTCATTGCAAAATTTCAAATGTATCCCTGGATATTTCATTGCGATTTTTCAAATGTATTCCTGGGTATTTCATTGCGATTTTTCAATAGATACCCTGGGCATTTCATTGCAAAATTTCAAATGTATCCCTGGATATTTCATTGCAAATTTTCAATGGATACCTGGCGCATTTCATTGCGATTTTTCAATAGGTACCCTGGGCATTTCATTGTGATTTTTCAAATGTATCCCTTGGTATTTCCTTGCGATTTTTCAAATGTATTCCTGGGTATTTCATTGTGATTTTTCAATAGATACCCTTGGTATTCCATTGTGATTTTTCGATAGATACCCTTGGCATTTCATTGCGATTTTTCAAAGGTATCCCTGGGTATTTCATTGCAAAATTTCAAATGTAGCCCTCGGCATTTCATTGTGATTTTTCAAATGTATTCCTGGGTATTTCATTGCGATTTTTCAATAGATACCCTTGGTATTTCATTGCAAAATTTCAAATGTAGCCCTGGGCATTTCATTGCGATTTTTCAAATGTAGCCCTGGGTATTTCATTGCGATTTTTCAATATGTATGCCCTGGGCATTTCATTGTGATTTTTCAATAGAGCCCTTGGTATTTCACAGCGATTTTTCAAATATATCCCTGGGTATTTCATTGCAAAATTTCAAATGTAGCCCTGGACATTTCATTGCGATTTTTCAAATGTATCCCACATGTCAGGGTCCATGCAATGGGCTTCCCTGGAGGGTGGTCACATGACCAATTACCAAAAATGGTCAAGAAACGAAAGTTGTAGCCCTACACTGTAGCTTCCCAAATCTGTTTGAATTATGTTCTGAAGTGCTCCCATTGTGGAGATATGAGGTAAAGGAATTTCAAAAGCGTTGCCTTTTTTTTTTTCTTTTTCTGTTTTTCTCTAAGAAAACAAAACCAAATAACATGATTTCAGTATATTCAGAAAGCTAAAAGAAAGGGCTACAATTATTGTATCATGGGAAAAATGACTAAAAAAGGAAGGTGCATCCCGTACTATAAGAATCAGATATAGACTACCAAGTTTACTGATAGACTACAAAAAAGTCGGACTTAGACTACACAGTTTACTGATACACTATAAAAGACTACAAAAGTCGAAATTAGACTACAAAGTTTACTAATACACTACAAAAGACTACAAAAGCATGGACTTAGACTACATAGTTAGGGTTAGAGTCAAAAGGTTATCTTGACTACAAAGTTTGTAGTGTGCGCTTTTTCATTAAAAAAGTTTGTAGTGTCCGCTTTTTGAGACTACAAAAGTTGTAGTGTTGCGCTTTTTCATTAAAAAAGTTTGTTGTGTCCGCTTTTTGAGACTACAAAAGTTTGTAGTGTTGCGCTTTTTCATTAGAAAAGTTTGTAGTGTCCGCTTTTTGAGACTACAAAAGTTTGTAGTGTTACGCTTTTTCATTAGAAAGTTTGTAGTGTCCGCTTTTTGAGACTACAAAAGTTTGTAGTGTTGCGCTTTTCATTAGAAAAGTTTGTAGTGTCCGCTTTTTGAGACTACAAAAGTTTGTAGTGTGCGCTTTTTTATTAGAAGAGTTTGTAGTGTCTGCTTTTTCATTTAAAAAAGTTTGTAGTTGACATGTAGTTTATGGTGTCCTTGGCCCTATCTATGTTATGGGGATGAGGTTGAAGGATTGCCATCATATTGCCAGTGCTGCAGCATTAGTATTTGACATTATGCACAAGTTGTCTTTCACATTAGGAAAGGCCATTCTATGTCTTTCATATTGATACCTACTGTCCTATCTCAAGACATAATTGTAAGCTCATATGGGGATATGGCTGAAGGATTGACATGACTTTACATATTGCTATTGCCACATCATCAGTTCCTCACATTATGCCCAAGTTGGCTTTCAAGCTAGAGAAGGCTATTCATGTTGATATCTACTCAATACATGGTCAACTTACAACATAACCTGTCTTCAAGACACCTCAAAGGATGAATCAGCCCATCATCCTACAGCCCTCAAAGACCTGTATCAAAGTTGACTATGTTGGGACAGG